>NC_084825.1:27504066-27804066 GCF_958449725.1 Rosa rugosa
TGCTCTTAGACTTTTCCTTAAAGTAGTAGAAACACTTCATTGTATTGAATCCTATAGCAACTGCCTACCTGAGATTAAGTGTGATCTTTCTCTGCTGCATTGAATCAACTCTAACATATATAGAACAAAGTATCAGCATCTTTCTGCTCATATAGGCATAGTTAAAATTCCCAAATGGTTGAAAATTGCTAATAATTAATGAAACATTGAAAAATAAAGACCAAGATAATCAGAGAGAAAATGTTTGCATACACAAAAGATAAATAAACTCATATGCAGATCATGATCAAGAGATCACACGTGAAGAAATGATAGGCAGAGTAAAGAGGAGGATCAAAACAGAGAAAACCCAGATGGAACGCAGACAATCATGACCCATACGAGCAAAACCAAAAACAGAACAATGAACAATTGAACAAACCCAAATCATAAACAGAATACCTTATCAAATTCTCTTGCATACAGTTTTCAAAGGAGTTGGGGTTGGAGAGACCTTCAGATATGTCTTTGCTTGCTTGGCTTCTCTTTCTCTTTGAAATAAAGGAGCTAGCTTAAATGGTTAGGCAATCGGTGTAGACTCTTTTGAACTGTGTGCTTTTGTCTGAAATATGTTTGAGGATTCAACGTTGGGTTAAAAAAGAATGAATATTAAGCTAAACGTTTAAAGTTGACAAACGAGTTTTTCCAGAAACTCTCCTCGCTTTCTCTCTCACACAAGCAGACCTGACCAAATATTATGCAAGGGTCAAAGCCAAGGAAAGGAACTAATAAATGGGTCAACTCTGTGGACGCAGATTCGGATCTTTTGCTGTCTACATTTTAGAAGATAAGAATTGTGCAAAAATTCATGCACTCCGAAAATGTTTTATGTTTCTATACCCATGCTCAGGAAAAATTCAAAATTTTCTAAATATTCTGTGTTTCAGAGTACGGAACAAAAGTATCAGAATTGCCAAAATCAAACTCTAACTGTATGAAACGAAGAATTGTAATAGTTCTTTTGTCGCTAGCAATTTAGCAGCTGCACCAAATTCCTAAGTGGCTCTCCATTATAACTTTTAGCTATATCGCTCATAAATATAGAGAGCGAGATGAGGCTCTCTATAACTTAAAACATTTCTTTTGAGTTATTTTATGTAATTTATAAATATATGTAAACTATTTAATTTTCATTTAAAAAATAATATAAATTCAAAATTAGCTAAAATAGAGAGCACTGATACAGACATAAATCTAAAGTGATTAGTCAAAATGACTTTCTAGCTACTTTGGCTAAAATTTGACTTAAAAATGACTAGCATTACTAAAAATGCTCTAAGACAAGTAAATCTATCGATATTTATAAGTGTTTCATTTAAAAAAAAATATCATTTATGCATCTACATCATGTTGACTTTGTCAGTTACCTGATCCCTCTATCTCATGATAATGATCTAACCCACTGTTCGTTATGGTTATAGGGTGGTGAATGGTACTTCAACATTTGTTCCGGATTTTGTCCAATGGCTCTTTCAAACAATTGTCAATTTTTTATAAAGAATAAATCATTGCAAGAAATGTGTGACCCCGCATATTTGAATAATTAGAGAAATAAATAATCATTCACTTTTTTATCTGTCAAATTTGACCGACCAAAACCTATCTACTGTTCATCTGGCATTTGAATGATGGGTTGGAGAGTCAATCATCTGCCATTTATAGCCATTACAATTTCACAGTAGATTTTGACACTACCACCAGAGATGCTCTAATGGAAGTCATATTTGTATTAAATGTAGCTATATTTGTTTTTACAATAAGCAAATCCTAATATCTATTCTGAAATTCTTATTTATTAAATTCACCGCCTCACATTTCCTTTTCCTAGCTAATTAAATTTGAGGATAGGGTGATGCGATACACAACCATGAGGTTGTCGAAAGTTGTTGTGGAAAACTATATATAAAATATAGGTAACTGTATGTCTTGGCAAAGAAGTTTTCAAAGAGAGCCGTGCATATGAAATCTGATCGGAAAGTGACTGGAGGACAAATTAGAACTCAAAACTTGACCAATTTTCTTTATTTAAAGCTAGTAGATGAGCCTTTTTGTTTGTTTGCATGAGAAAATGCACATGAGCTTTGGAGTTTATTGGATGGTTGGATAAGAAGTCATCTGTTTTTTACAAATCACCAGACATCAAAATTGGAGCTATGTGACTCCTGTCCCTATTGGGAATACGCTAAGCTTGAGGAGAAAGGGATTGAGGTCCCATTTGAAATTTAAAACCATATAAACACAAAACCTTTGTTTGGGTCAAATTTATTTTAGGTGTTGCTTCGTGACTTTTTTATTATTCTTTAGAGATTTCGAGGTTTATATTTTGAAAATTTTACGGTGCTTAATACATTAATATATACTGTTTAAGGTAGATATATGAAGTGACAGACTAACTTTGTAATTAGCAGAATTGGGTACTACTAACCTACCATCACATATTAATTTTATATCATATATTGCATGAAATTGGTTTTGCAACAAAATAATGAGCCAAAAAAGAGCACAATTAGTTCATTGTTGATAAATATTGTTTAGTTTTATGCCCTTGGGGTTATCCCAAGTTGTCAGGGGGATTGAGAATTAGATAAAAATTAGGCTAAATCAGGGGTTCGATTCCTCTCTAATGTACCACAAAAAAAAATATTGTTCAATTTTGTGGTGCTTGGGGGTTTGGCCATTTGAATGTCACTTTTTTTTATTCTATGAATTCCTGTAATATTAAAAAAAAAAAAAAGGATTGATATTCACATCCCAATTGAGTTCGCCACCGAACTATTTGTTTGGATTAATTTGATAATTCTTGTTATGTGATTCATCTTTAACTTCAGTTGTGTTCGTTTGGTTTTCTTTTATATCTTTAGAACAAAGTTGCAAAAAGATTAATTGTAATTTTTTTATATCAATTTCTTTTTGGGATTTTGTCCATTTACCTCATTTTTAAGGATTTTTTTCCCACTTACCCCATTAAGTTTTTTTAATTATCTCTCACCCAAAACACTCTAAGGAGGTCTTCCCTAATACCCCATTAAGATTTTTTTTTTGTTTTTAATTTTTTTTTAATACCATTTTACCCTTATCCTTTGTTACTTAGAGAGAGAGAGAGAGAAAATGGAAGAGAGAGAAACCATGAGAGACTTCGCCGGAGTCCCGTCACCGGCCGTCGGAATCCGGTCGCCGGAATCCGGCCAACTTTCGCCGGAATCCGGCCAACTTTCGCCGGAATCCGGCCAACTTTCGCCGGAATCCGGCCAACTTTTGCCGGATTCCGGTCAACGTTCGCCGGATTCCGATCACCGGCCGCCGGAGTCCGGTCACCGGCCGCCGGAGTCCGATCACCGGCTACCACCCACCGGAATTTGCTGAAAATCTCATCGGAAAGTTTTTTTTTGCACCCAATAGACATCTATTGCCCTCTAATAGAAGGGCAATAGAGGTCTATTGCCCCCCAATAGATGTCTATTGCCCCCTAATAGACGTCTATTGCCCCCAATAGACGACTATCAGCCATGTATTGCCCCCCAATAGACGACTATCAGTCATGTATTGCCCCCCAATAGACGACTATCAGCCATGTATTGCCCCCCAATAGATGTCTATTGCCCCCCAATAGGACTTTCAGTCGCCAGAATAGGAACTAATCTTCTTAGATTTAGACAAATAAAACTTTGATTAAAGAAAAAAAATGAGAATATTACATCAATTCAAAACGTCTATTGCCCCCCAATAGACGTCTATTGCCCCCCAATACAACAAGAATGATTTGAGAATAGTAAGAGGTATGAAGCAAAGGCAAGAGAAAAGAGAAGAGAAAAGGAAGCTACATACATCAATGTCCTCTTCTTGAACAGAATAATTGTTTAAAGTAGTTAAAGCTCCCTCTAGCAGTGGCTTTGTGATAATCTTGTTTCTCTTGGCCTTGTTGATGGAAATTTCAGTTGACGAAAAAAAATAAAACTAAGCTTGATGACTCGTCCACTTACAGGAGTTCATAAATTAATTAGAACCTGACAACGAAAGAAATATAATATGAAGTCTGCATATGCATTTTGGTCCTCTTAGCTAAATTCTCCGGCAAATTTATCCATTGTCCCTCTACACTATGAACCAAAATTTCATCATCCAGTGAAACAAGTGCACCATTTATTTGTGATAATCTCATTAAACCGTGCTACAACCTTGAAGACAGAAGAAAACAATCATTGAATTATGTGAAGCAGAGAGAAGACACGTGTTGGAGAATGGAGATTGACTGACCACTGCGGAACGAAGGCCGTGAGCTGTGGTAACTGACCCACGAGATGCCGAACAGCCGCAGTTTGAGCAAAAGAAGAACGCTCCTTCCTCTCACTTGCAGTTGCAATTGCAATTGCAGCAGCTGGTTAATTGATTAATTAATTAATTAGCGCTAGATCAAATTATACAGAGAGGTGAAAACTTAGAATAGATTAGTTTTGTAGAGAATAGAGAAAAGATGGCACCTTTTGGGAAGAAGAAGAAAAAGAGATGAGGGGTTTGGGTAACCGGTGAAGCCGTAGAATCCTGTTATTACGATGATGATGACATTCGCCGAGTGGGAGGCGTCACTGAACAAAGCACCCGGTGCCTGAAGCCGAAGCAGAAGCCATTTCAACTTCAATTTCAGAGCAGCAGCAGCTGGTGTCGGCCTAAATTAGTTAGGTCACTCCTTGTCCACTCACCCCCGGAGGGGCTGCTCGAGCGCCGGAAGGGATGGGTCCAATGCGCCTGCTTCGAGCACCGAACGCCGGAAAGGCTGGGCGAGCGCCGGAGGGTCTGAAACGTTGCCGGAGCCGGAGGTCAGTAGGGGGGAAGAAAGAGAGAGAGGAGAGAGAGAGATCGGGATGGGAGAGAGATTAGTGAGTGGCAGTATGTAATTCATTAATTAAGTTGAGGGCAGAATAGTCATTTCTCTTTAAATTGGGTTAGTGGGAATAAAAATCAGTTGCTGGGGTAAGTGGGATAACTTTGGCTCATTTTGGTGCTTTTGGTCAAGAACCCTTTCTTTTTTAGGGGAATGGAAGAATTTTTCATTGATAAAAATCATACGACCATATAAGGTCAAGCTAGAGGGATCCGAAGATCTCTCAATTTATAATCACTACTCAATTATTCCATGACTAAAATAAAAAAGAAAATACAGAAAAATAAAGTAAATACTCTTACACTACCACAGACTAAAAATCAAACTTGACAAGCAAAGACGCCTAAGACCCTCATGGTGTACATCTCCACTCATCAAGAACAGCAACTTTGACTTAAGGCAATGTAGGTAAGCCTCCTATGACAGACCCCCCAAAAGGCCCAGCCCAAGGTATAGAGAGAGAGAGAGAGAGAGAGAGAGAGAGAGAGAGAGAGAGAGAGAGAGAGAGAGAGAGAGAGAGAGAGAGAGAGAGAGAGAGAGAGAGAGAGAGAGAGAGAGAGAGAGAGAGAGAGAGAGAGAGAGAGAGTAGGCTGAAGCAAAAAGGCCCAACCCACACACTCATCCCTGCAACTTGGACGAGCAAGGACAAGACCTCCTGCGAGGTCGCCGGCGGAGCCTATTATCGTGGAATCAATCCGGCGACCTCCTTAGTCAAGAAACCATGGCTGCCAAATTAAGCCGTTCAAAACCCGAAGCCGCCTCCGCTAAAATCGAGAGACGGCCTGAATCTCCACCCTCGAAGCCCCGCCGTTGCGCGCAAACTTGACAGCAACCAATAGAACCTTATCCTTTGCATAACACCACGACCACCCCAACCACACCGAATCCCCTCACGTAAGCCCTGTCGCACCGAGAAGATCTCTGCCCTAGAAAAACGTATCCTCTGCATCAGTCGCTCTGAGATCTCTACTAAAATCGATAGCCTCTTCCGAGAATAACACAGGAACAAAAGCCAGAAAGCGACCCCGTCCTTGTCCTCCAAAGCATAGCGCCAAACGACGACACTAATGGCTGAAAGTGAAGCCTGACGCTTTGCCACCGCCCTGCTCTCAAAACCCTAAGGCTTCGTTTGGTTCACGGAATGGAAAGGTTGGGAAGGAAAACTTTATCCTTTTCTGTGTTTGGCACACCCAAAGAAAGAAACAACTATCCTGCATGAAAGGAAAATATAGGGAAAAATGGATCCTTCCACACCCCATGGGATTCATTTTCCCTCATACTTTTCCTGCATTAATTGCATACTCTAAAGATTATTTTAAGGGAAAATCTCATAAACAGTAACTGACCTATCGGCCACTAATAACTTTCGTACCTCAAGTTCAAAAAATATCAGATTGGTACCTGAACTTCTGACCCCGACCCAATATCAGTACCTGAGAACAGTAAAATCGTTTAACGGGGTTAATTTTTGAAGGATAAATCTGTCATTTCAATGTTCATCATCTCCAAAACTCTCCCCTCTCTCTGCAATACCAGATTTCTTCTTCTTCATACCTCATCACCACTATCAACCAACCTTTCACTTCTTCAATAGCCACCTTCCCATCCACCACCAACTCCTCTCACCTCTCCTTTGGTCGATTTGTGTTTGTGTGTGTGAGGTATGAAGAAGATAATGAAAAATCTGGGTTTGCAGAGAGACAGGGGAGAGTTTTGGAGATGATGAACAGTGAAATGACAGATTTACCCTTCAAAAATTAACTCCGTTAACGATTTTACTGTTCCCAGATACTGATATTGGGTCGGGGTCAGAAGTTCAGGTACCAATCTGATATTTTTTGAACTTGAGGTACGAAAGTTATTAGTGGCTTGAAGTTCAGGTACTATTTGTGAGTTTTTCCCTTATTTTAATGGTTTTTAATCCCAAATTATCCAAGAAATTTTTTAATCTTAAATTGTTTATGTTTTGATAATAAGAATATTATTGAAAAATTGATGTTACATACTTTCCTATTCATACACAAACCAAACATCGGAAAGGAAAGTGAAATGCATTTTCCCATTACTTTCCCGACGTTTCCAAACATTGGTAGGGAAACTAGTGGAAAATTTATTTTCCCAAGCTCATGGGAAAGACCAAGGAACCAATTTCCTTTCCGGCAACCAAACAAGGCCTAAGGGTTCAGTCTGATTTTGTTTATATAAAGCGCTTAGCTATCAATTGCACATTCTTAATTAATATACTAGAAAATTGGCCCGTGCTTTGCCATGGGTTTTGTTCTTGTAAAGAAATTAGAAGGATCAAAATAAAGGGAGGCTATGGACGGGAGATCATGATTGTGTGCATATCAAACAAAGTCCATATCAATTCAAAGCCCAGACACTGAATAATTAAATAGAAAATTACATACAAGTGTCATTTTGAAACTCTAATTAGCCATAAGGCCACACAACTCTTTTTGTCTTCTTAAGGCCACTTTCACCTTCAAATTATTTTGTCTCTGACAAATTTACCCTTCCATTTAACAAGACGTCAAAACCAACCTGAGATCCTATTCAATCCATTCTCTTCAAAAAAAAAAAAACAGACCCATCGTTCTCTCTTTTCTCTCTCTCGCCAGTGATTCAACCTTCTCTCTCTCCGTTGCTGTCATCCATGGCGTCGCCGACGAAGAACATCTCCGACGTGAGAAGCTCTCCCTTGGCGGCAACCGACGATTGCTCATCGCTGGCCAAACGATCTCGACGGAGAGAAGCTTTGTTACGGATCGAAGCGAAACAAGACGGCATCGTTTCACCACCTCCTCCTCTTTCTCCCACGTTTTCTCTGATCTCGACGCCGATTCGAAGCAGATCTGAGCTCGGGAGATCCGTCGACGCATCGATCGGTGACGCTTCTCCTTCAGATTGTTCACCTTCAGTGACCTCCAGCTTTGTTCCTCGTCGGTGACCTCCAGCTCCGGTTGTCCTCATCTTCCTCTAGAAAGTCGTTCAGAATACGCTAGCTCGTGGTCAACTTCTACGGCGGGGTCAAACTCCAGGAGGCGAAGGCCGACAGCTGCGACCGGAGGAGGATGTCGTCGACGCATGTGGTGTCGTCCTCGAAATTGAGCGTGTAGCTGGGAGAATTGTGGCTAACGCCGCAGTCCTTCGCATCTGAAAATGAGATTCCAGCACCGGTCCCTGATTTGATTTCGTTCGGCTTCTTTCCTGTGACGAGTTGTCCTCAATGCCATTCATTTTGCTGAGTTTTTGATTTTGGTATAGATTTGTGGTTTTAATTTTGTATTGTTACTGTTTTTGGAAAAGGTAGAAACTCATTTGTTCCCTATGCCTGATTTGATGCATTGTTGGCTTTTGTCACTAGATTTTGTGGTTGATTTATGGACATGTAGTGATTAGCGTTCTCTGTTGGTAGATTTGTGTCACTAGATTTTGTTCTGCTTGGTTATAGCTTTTACATTTGTGAGAGTAGTTTTTGGTGATTGTGAGAGTAGTTTTTGTTATTGGTGAGAGTAGTTTTCTGGTGTTGATGACAGTAGTTATTATTGTTGATGACAGTAGTTTTTGTTGGTGGGGATAGTAGATTTTGGTTTTGAGGAGTGTAGCTTTTGTTGGTCATAGTAGCTTTTATTACTGGTAACAGTAGCTTTTTGTGACCTCACCGGAGGTTGCCGGAAATCTCACAATAGTAGTTTTTGTTCCTAGTGACAGTAGCTTTTTTGTGGTAACAGTAGTTTTTGTTGCTAGTGACAGTAGCTTTTCTGACCTCGTTGAAAATCTCACCAGCGCAGTTTTTGTTTGTGACAATAACTTTTGTTGCTGGTGATAGTAGCTTTTGTGACATCGCCAGAAATCTCACCAGCATAGCTTTTGTTGCTAGTTACAATAGCTTTAATTGCTAGTGATAGTAGCTTTTGTGACCTCGCCGGAGGTTGCCGGAAATCTCATCAGAGTAGCTTTTGTTGCTAGCCACAGTTGCTTTTGGTGTTAGTGACAGTAGCTTTTGTGGTCGCCGGAGTTTGCTGGAGGTTGGCCGGAGACCCGCCGGAGGTCGACCGGAGACCTCGCCGAAGCGGAGAGAGAGAATGGTTGTTGACTTTTTACTGTAGTGGCATTTATGTAAATATGTTGGTTTTTATATCCAAAATATAACACCATTTTTAATATAATGGCCTTATGAGGGAAAAAATTAGTTGGTGGTCTTATGGCTAAAAAAACATTCAAAGATGCACTTATATGTAATTAACTCATAATTAGGGTTAATTAAACTATCAAAAGATAGCAGCCTGTAATTAAAAAACAATTGAAGGGCAAAAACGTCTTTTCATATGTATGGCAGACGCTTAATTGTGGTGGAAGGACCAGTGGTAAAATCATCAGTTTACTGTTACATAAACAGTTGTAAATAGTAAACTCATCTTTCATATATAGTATAATTGTATTGACAATGTAACAACAATTTTTATCGACTTTTTTCCCCCTTGAGAACTTAGTTAATAGAAGATTAGAAGATACCTTCTAATATAATTGATTAATTATATGAGAAGTAGGCCGGAGAGGAACATTGAAGCTAGTGTAGGAGAGGAATTCCAATGGATCTTCAACCGACAACTGAAAGAATAAAGGGAAAAACTCACAAACAGTACCTGAACTTCAAGCCACTAATAACTTTCGTACCTCAAGTTCAAAAAATATCAGATTGGTACCTGAACTTCTGACCCCGACCCAATATCAGTATCTGGGAACAGTAAAATCGTTAACGGAGTTAATTTTTGAAGGGTAAATCTATCATTTCACTGTTCATCATCTCCAAAACTCTCCCCTCTCTCTCTGCAAACCCAGATTTTTCATTATCTTCTTCATACCTCACACACAAAAACCCAAATCGACCAAAGGAGAGGTGAGAGGTGAGAGGAGTTGGTGGTGGATGGGACGGTGGCTATTGAAGAAGTGAAAGGTTGGTTGATAGTGGTGATGAGGTATGAAGAAGAAGAAGAAGAAGAAGAAGAAATCTGGTATTGCAGAGAGAGGGGAGAGTTTTGGAGATGATGAACAGTGAAATGACAGATTTACCCTTCAAAAATTAACCCCGTTAACGATTTTACTGTTCCCAGGTATTGATATTGGGTTTTAACCCCGTTAACGATTTTACTGTTCCCAGGTATTGATATTGGGTCGGGGTCAGAAGTTCAGGTACCAATATGATATTTTTTGAACTTGAGGTACGAAAGTTATTAGTGGCCGATAGGTCAAGTACTGTTTGTGAGATTTTCCCAAGAATAAATGGCATGAGTATTATATTATCTATATATTTCAATGATGAATAGTAGGAGGGACCTGGATCGCCATAACCTGCATTGAACTCCCAACAACTCAAATTAGGCCAAAATTAATAAAAGTTTAATTTACTTGTAATTGTAAAATTATTGACATATATCGTGTCATCAAGTCAGATTATATTTGCTGGATTGGCTGTGGTCGCCTGGAGCTTGGACAATATTCTCTCGAAGTTTTACTTATTTGTTCATGTTTTCGATCTTACGAGGCTTTGGTTGGAGAAGAATTCCCAGAATGATGGAAGCCGATGGAAGGGATATCATATCCTTCCAAATGGGAATTGGACTGCGTATATGTTTATTAGCACATTAACATATGTTGATGACTTTGACATGTCTCATACCTAATTACGAGTTTATAATATATGATGTGTAAGATGTCTATGACTTTTATCTCTGATGTGAGAAATATACATGCAGTGTGTAAGAGGTCGTATTGGGGATACAATCCTACATCCGAAAATATAAGCTTTACAAAAGTTACATAAAAAATATTGGCTCCTCTGTCTATAGCTATAACTAGTTTGTGTTGAATTCCAGAATATTTTTCATATTATGCGAAGTTATACAAAAGAATGACTTACCTGAAGTTACAAGTTTGAAAATCTCACTACCTAAACAAATTCATAGCACATTTATTTGGTAGAGACTCTTGATATCATTTCAGGACGTTCTCTAGATACTTAATGTAATCAGGGGTTTAGGCTCAATGCCCCCCCCCTTTGTATTCAGCAGTTTCATTAATCAAAGCCTGAGGGCAAAAAACAAAACAAAAAAATTACAGTTACACTTACACCTACTCGATCAATCGGTGATAGCACAAGGACTGACATAAAATACCAATTAGAAACTAATTACCATAAATAACAATCTTATGTAGTCGTCTTAAGTGTCTTTAAGATTTTTCGCATGATGTGATGGTTTTTAATTAAGCTTCCATTTGAATATGAGTTGAAGTGGCCGTCTTAAGTGTCTATCTCAATTTTATTTTTTTCTACTTGTTTGAGTCAAAATGTCAAAAATTATTAGAAGTCCTAAGAGCAACTCCAACAACTTCCTTATAATCTTAGAGCAACTCCAACAGCTTCCCCATATTTTGATTTTTATTTTAGGGGAAAATAAGGCTCTTTTGCTCAAACAGATTCCCTATAACTATCCCCATTTTATAGATAGTGAGGAAAGAGAAAACCAAATTCTATAAATTTACAGCAATCTTTAAAATTTTAAGAAAGAATCATGGAGATTTTAGAGATTGCTGTAACATAGAGAATCTGTTGGAGTTGGAAAAGAAAAAGAGGCTAAAGCTTTGACTTTTGCTTCCCTAATACATAAATTATAGGGAAGCTGTTGGAGTTGCTTAAGACTTCTAACAATTTTTGACATTTTAACTCAAACAAGTAGAAAAAATAAAATTGAGATAGACACTTAAGACGGCCACTTCAACTCATATTTAAATGGGAGCTTAAAAACCATCACATCATGCGAAAAATCTTGAACTGAGCAAAAGAACATGACCCTAGTTGATCTAATAAAGAATATCAATCTATAATAGGAATAAGAACTAACATTTGAAAATTATTTGCATTGAATCCCCAAAGATCTCTCACATTTCTTGAAGTTTATTGGAACACCTATTTACATGAAGATGTTCTATTTTATTGATTACAGCTGGAGTGGCAATTAACAACTTCAAAATGAAGCCCGCCTACACATGCGACTGATGCGAGCTACCGAAAGCAATGGATCGGAACTCGTAAAAAGTTTTTAAGGTACGTACACATTCCAGTGAGCTATATATATATGTGTATTAATATGCCATCGAAACTTCTCGAATGACACAATTTCTCATACAAACGAATGCGCGAGAGATCTTGGAGCTGAGTTAGCAAGCATGCATGATTTACTAAATCTTGTGATAGTACTAAGCTTCATGGGAATATATTTCTTATTTGGACACACCACGAGAAGAATAAGATCTGATGTTTGATACTCTGATTTTCGATTAGTGGGTGGTCAATTCATAAGCCAGAGGAAAAAATGTGATTCGAGATCCCCCATGTACATTCATGCAAGTTTTTTAATGTTACACATTCACAGAAGTCGATTATTGGAAGATAGAACTGTAAGTTCGAGAAAAATTAATAATTAGTAATTCCCTGGAACAAATGATGGAATGTATGAAAGAAAGTGCCGGAGGTGCAATTTTGTGGGATTGTTCATCCTTTTGGGTTTCGATTGGGAGTCTTTATATCTTATGGTAAATTGTCCGATATATGCTACTTATTACAGTTTTATGTTCTATATTTAGATTTATTGGCAAAAAGAAAAAAGATCAAATGAAACTATGCACCAACGAGATTCCCTTTGATTCTTGTCTAACTTGGGTTTAGCCCGACGGTGAGGAGTATAGTGAACCGTGTAAATTGACTAATCAAAAAGACAAAAACTAGAAATAGTTCTTGAAATTCTGATAACATAATTAACTTTATTTTGGTATCTCAATTTCATATTAGCATTTGGGGTAAAGTTATGGTACATTAATATTTCTCATGCATGTCAAATTTTATGTAATATTTACCATTTTGAGTACTCATGTTACTACTCTGAAGACTTATGTGGTAACTAGAAAGAAAAAAAATTCTCGTTAAAGTAAATAAAGTCCTCGTTAGAGTAAAGTAGATAACTAAAAAAAAAAATTCTCGTTAAGGTAAATAAAGTTCTCGTTAAAGTAAAGTAGATAACTATAAATATGTTATCATTTGAGTAATTAAGTTGTAAAAATTGTAATTATAGTAAGTTCTCATTTAAATAATTAAGTCCTTAAAATGATAATTGTATATGTGTCATTTCTCAACATATTGTAGTAATTCCCTAACATTTGATGGTAAATTAATCAAAAGAAATTTTCTAGCGTATTAATTTAATATTTTACTCTCTCGAGAGGTGGAGAGCAATGCTAGGGTTTCTTGGCGGTGTTCTGAAAATTTTGGGCAAAGGGTTTGGATTTTCTGCTCTCTCTGCCTACCTTGTGGATGACGGCGGCAGTGGAAGATTTCTTTGTCGCCGCAAGGTTGTGTGATAGGTCCTCTGGTTGTCTTTGCTGGCTAAGACTGGTGGCTTGCTTGCGACGGCGACCCAAACCGAGTGGTTTGGGTGCTGACCCTTGCTGGCACGTCGGCTACTGTTGCTGGTGACGGTGGAGAGGTTACGGTTGGGTTCACACAGTTGGGGGGTGTTGGAATCAGATCCAGATGGGATTAAATGGTGATGCCGGAAGTGCTGCTCCGGATTGGGATCTTACGTGCTCTAGATCAGTTCAAACGCGTGAGGCTGGGGCTGTGGGATTCTCTAATGGCGACGGAGGCCGGATTTTGGGTTGGGACGGCGCTGGAGGACCAAATGAGGGCACTGCAGTTTTGGGTGCCCTTAGCAGAAAGTCTGGGCCTTTCTTTGGGCTTGGGTGTCATTTCTGATTAGGGTTCGGCCTGTTATTTTTAATTTTATTTTCTATTTTTTCAAGATGGATGGGGAATTTGCGACCTCTCTACTGCAAGATGTTGCCAAGGCTAGTCACACCATTTGTGATTCATTTTATACCCATGGGTAGTGTTGGCTAGATTTTGGATGCGCTTCACAGGACTCTCTAAAAGGTTGAACTGCTTATGTAATAGTTTTTTTTGCCAGCCCCACTGGGGCAGGTCATTATGTAGTTTCGCTGAACTATAAATGAATTGACAGCTTGCTTTCAAAAAAAAAAAAAAATCAAATGAAATTTTTATCGAACATATTGGCATATACAATACCAAAGTGAACGACAAAATCTAAAGTTAGTAGGGTAAAGTCATCATCTTGTATTGCCCACCTAAGGGAGGAATCAAAACGACCTGTTAGCTTGATATGCAATTCGGGACTTTTCCTAGGGAGATGTCGTGAAGTATTACATCAATTCGTTAGTTTTCTCGCTGTACAATTATCCTTATGCTATTATTAATAATCACGGGCATGGGGCTGAGCCTCCCAGTTAAGCTAGGTTCCAAACCCCTTTTCAAAAAAAAAAAAAAGATACATGATAGGGCAGAGACACATATTATTTCACATAATATAAGCTGGATTTTGTTTTCTGTTTTTTTTTTTAAGAGAAGAATTGCAAAATCTTAAGCAATATTTGGACAATTTACATCGGATAACCAAGATGGTTCATATCATCTATCCAAACCAAAAAACAAGAGACAAAATTTCAATTTTACCTAATACATATGGTATCTGATTACATTTTCTGGAAGTATATGTACATTGAAGATGCAAAAAAATCCCCACTTCTTCTATTGAAGCTCATCGACAGTCCAATATGATTCCTCACTCTGCATCTGTTATATTCTCCTCTGCATCCATTTCTAGTATTAGCTAGCATAACGAAAACCAGCCTGATTAAGAGAGCTTGTAGCTAGATCCAACGCAGCAGCGCAGCGTACAACTCAGTAGCCTTGGGGCTGAAATGTCCCTTCATCCCTTTCAAAACTGCCAACAACAATTTCCCATTTTCATTGCGCATGCAACAGCACATCCACATTAGCTTATATAAAAATGGAAACGAAGTTTCATCCATCGAGGATAGTAGTATTTTACGACAAGCTTCAGTATTCCACTATAATCTCTGTTTGATTTCTGTATTGACATAAAGCAATGAAGATATTATCCCAAGTAACAACATAAAGTACGTTCTTAGAAAATATTTTATGGGCCGGAGAGCATCTACTGACCTACCGTAAGGAGAGCATCTACTGACCTACCTTAAGGAGAGCATGTGATTCAATTTAATTATCACCAACCAAATACTGTCATGCCTATCTCGATCAATTACTATTGAATCTTTTACATGCTAGCCCAGAGTGTTTCTTACTGTCTAATACTGTTGAAGTCTTGAAGAGAACGATCGGTATATAGCATGTTAGAAAATATGGACTTAACATTATCTGATTTACATCAAGAATAAAAACCAATTGATTTATCTTTACATAAATAACAAGAAGTATATAATCATAACTCTAATTCTGGTTATCTATTGAGGAGTATGTCTCTTGATAGAAGTAGGAAGCTCATTAGTAATTAACCTGTATTACATCAAGTGTTGGTGATAAATTCTAAGTCTCCTATCTCGATAAACATGAAGCAGTGTTGGACTCCTTATGGGATGAGTCTAACTCGTTTGTTTTGGCCAATATAAATAGGGAGCAAAGTCCCTGTATTCACCACCGAGTATTGCATATTGTTCAGCCCCATTCTGAAGCTTTTGGTGTTGACATACAGAAGGCTTTCTGCTCTAGTTCTGCTACTACTCATTCTCGTTTCCAGTTGCTCAAGATGTCTAACCTTGGTCAAGTTGTTTCTGCAGGGATCCAGAGCGCCAATGATGCAGGTGGAGTCCTAGTTCCACTAGGAAAGCTATTCTGCAGTTTATGTGTGGATGTAGTGCAGCTGGTTTAATTCATGTTGTGTATGTGTGTTATGATATGGTCTTGTGGTTGATGTGTTCCTTGTTGCATCATATAGATTTAACAATTGGTATCAGAGCTTAGGAATTTCATAAAACACATATCATGCGTTTTGATTTGATTCAGAAAACCATACTATGAAAATTATTTTCTGGAAAATAAAATATATTTTCTATTTAGACTAAAGCAGGCCTTAAGTGATTTTAACCCGGTTTTAGTACTAATCCAACTCATTAAACAGGCCCAAAACCCGAGTCTAGAATTTACATATTTAAAGAATATTACCGTTAGAACATAACGGTCACTTTTGCTTTAGGGATCGGGTTAAGATAGGGCTTACTGAGATGAATTCTCAGTTATGGGATTCAAGACCCCTCTTTAGAATTGATTGGAGCATATGGAAGGGTTGAAATTGCTGCTTGTTTTCTTTTGCTTCCGCTATAAAATAATTGTTGCAGCGCTGTAGCAGAGGCCAAGGTATATATGTTCATTGGAAATCCCAGAACTTGTATTTAAATTTCTGCATATGGAAAGGGTTGTCATATGGATTACTGTTTAGCATATGGAAAGGGTTGTCATAATCATATTTGGAATGATTGATCATGCATATTGAAGAAATTCTGCATATATGGTTAAATGTCTCACTGTGATCGTGTGATGAAAAGTGTGGAATTGAGAATGATATGCTTACTGTGATGGTATGATTTGATGATTTTGATTGAGTATTGTTTGTTTTAAGTATGCTATGATTTTTAGCTAACAACTAGAAATATATCTCCCAATATTAAAAACTGCAGTATTGTTATTATCATAGCATAAATTAATAAGTTCATACAGAAACTGAACATATGGTTATTAATTCTAGTTTTGTGATTCTTGGAAAATTATATTGATTATTTTGCACAAAGCAAATCTTCACTGTCGTTTTACAAAATTTGAGTATTAACAAAACTGAAACTTGTGTTGATGCATTTAAAATTGCACTTATATTTTGTCTTCCAAAGAAGTTGTTCACTGTGTAATTTTAAATGCAGAACAGCATCATATGTAATCACAACTATCTATTTAGATACCTTGAAGCTTTTCTTGTCCAAAGATCTTGATTGATTCAAGGAATGACTGATTTTTGTAAAATGCAGTATGGTGATTTAGAACTTTAGAATATTGAGTTTTATGCCACAAAGGTGTTACTTGATATTAATTCAGTTATGGGGTTTTATAAATACTAATCATGTATCTGCATAAATTAAAGCTCATGACTGTTTTTGAATTTTATGTCTTTTGCTTTATTTTGGTTGTGTTATTCAAATACATGATTTCGTTTTAAAGATTAACACACAGATAAAAGTTTTACTGCAGAAATCTTATTTTCTTTATTTTTCTGTGTTTTTAGGTCTAAATGTGGTCACTATAGGCCAAATTCAGTTGCTTAATGGATGGAATTATAAGAAGTGGAGAAACCAAGTTGAATTTTATCTGTCTATGCATCAAAACATGGATCTTTGCTTGATTGAGGAACAACCATTAGAGCTAGACACTGAGAGCACAGAAGAAGATAGAAAATACTATAAGGAGTGGTATAGCTCCAACAGGAAAGCCAAAAATGTGATAAGAACCTCTATGTCTGACACTGTTAGGGGCTCGATCATTGAGCCAGAGCTTGCCATGGATTTCCTAGAAGCCATAGGAGATAAATATCAGGAGAGTGACAAAGCTGAGGCTGCTAGGCTATCCAAAAGATTTAATGAGCTGGAGTTTTCAGGAAAAGGAAGTGTGAGGGAGCACATTATGGAGCTGATTGACCTCAACTCGAGGCTGAGGGATTTAGACATGGGAGTTAAAGACTCTCAGGTAGTGCATGTGGCACTTCAGTCATTGCCTAACACCTACAGTAACCTGAGAACCTCCTACCATGCCCAAGAGTCTAACTGGGACTTAAACAAGTTAATTTCTATCTGTGTAGTAGAGGAAGAGAGAATCAGGAAGGAAGGCAGACCAACTACTGCAGTCAATCTAGTTGAGAAGCCTAAGTGGAAGAAACAGAACAAACTTAAGGCCAAGAAGACTACCACCACTAAAGTACCTGGCAAACCTGCAGAACACAAAGCTGAGAGACCTTTTAAGTTTAAGTGCTATTTTTGCAAGAAAATAGGGCACATGAAGAGAGACTGCAGTGGTTTCAAGGCTTGGATGATAAAGAAGGGTGAGTCTTTTCCTAATTCTGTCTTTTCTCTAGAAGTTAATTTTGTTAATATAGCATCTCACTCTTACTGGTTAGACTCAGGCTCACCTATACACATTACAAATTCCTTGCAGGGTTTAACAAACAGGAGGACACCAAAGAAAAGTGAGGTCCAAGTTTGTGTGGGAAATGGTTCGAGAGTAGCAGTTAAGGCCATTGGGACCCTGAAGATTGATTTAGGCTTAGGAAATTTTCTTTTTCTAGATAGTGTTTATTATATTCCTTCCTTGAAAAGGAATTTGATTTCAGTAGGTCTTTTAGTTAAGATTGGTTGCAAACTCATTATTGATTTCAGTGGAATAAAGTTATTTCAGGGTTCAAATTATCTTGGCTGTGGTGTGTTTATGCATGATTATTTGAAATTAGATTGTTCTGTTGCTCAACAGGAGATTATGTTGATTGAAAATAATCAAAACACTATAAAGAATAACACTGTCACAGGTACAAAGAGAACATTGTTCAATAATAAGTCTGCAAATATATGGCATAGAAGATTAGGCCATATATCCAAAGAAAGACTGAAAACACTCGAGAAAAATAAAATTTTACCTGCATTGGATTATACAGATTTAAATGACTGCATTGAGTGTTTTAAAGGGAAATTGACAAACTACAGAAAGAAAAAGGCCTTAAGAAGTCAAAACCTATTAGAATTAATACATACAGACATATGTGGTCCATTTAAACACAAAACCATCTGTGGAAATTTTTACTTCATCACATTCATAGACGATTTTTCCAGGTACTGCTATATCTATTTACTATCAGAAAAATCACAAGCTCTAGATGCATTCAAAATTTATAAAACTGAAGTTGAATTGCAGCTAGAGAAGAAAATTAAGTTAGTGAGATCTGATAGGGGAGGGGAGTTCTATGGAAAACACACTGAAGCAGACCAGCAAAAGGGTCCTTTTGCACTTTATTTACAGGAAAATGGCATTAAGGCTCAGTACACAACTCCCTATAATCCTACACAAAATGGAGTAGCAGAGAGGAAAAATAGGACATTGTTAAACATGGTGAGAAGTATGATGTGCACTACAGGTCTACCTATATTTTTATGGGGTGAAGCTCTTAAGACTGCAAATTATATTTGCAATAGATCACCTAGTAAATCAGTAGACAAGACACCTTTTGAGTTGTGGTGTGGAAGGCAACCTAGCTTGCATCACTACCATGTGTGGGGATGCAAGGCTGAGGCAAAGTTGCCAAATGCACAAACACAGAAGCTTGAATCCAAAACAGTCAGTTGCCATTTTATTGGCTACTGTGAGAAATCTAAAGGCTATAGGTTCTATGCAGCTCAAAATTTTACCAGAACTTTTGAAACTCATCAAGCAAAATTTTTGGATGAAGGTTACAGTAATACTAATTTTGAAGACTTGTCTTTAGAGTTAGAAGAAATTACTGAAAACGAAAATTTACAGAACATCTTGCCTTTAATTCAGTCAAATAATGCAGATAATGCAGATACAGAAACTCAAAGCCAAAATCAAGTTTTAGAAGAACCAGTAGCCTTAGAACCTCATGCAGATGAACCTATGAATAATATCCATTTAGAAAATAACCCTGCAGAAGAACAAATTCCACCTCAGCCTAGGAGATCCCAGAGAGAGAGAAGACCAGTATATGGGGAAGATAGTGATTTTGTAGTGTACCTGCAAGAAACTGATATCCTAGGTGAAGATAATGATCCTTCTAGCTTCAAGCAAGCTATTGAGAGTCATGAAGTTGAAGAATGGCAGAAGGCCATGAAGGCTGAGATCGAGTCAATGAAGCAAAATTCAGTATGGGAACTAGTCAGACCAAACCTAAACCAAAAACCAATAGGCTGCAAGTGGGTGTTTAAGACAAAGAGAGATGCAAATGGTAATATAGAAAGGCATAAAGCCAGGCTAGTAGCTAAGGGTTTTACACAAAAAGAAGGCATAGACTATACAGAAACATTCTCTCCAGTTTCAACTAAAGACTCATTTAGGATTATAATGGCTCTAGTAGCACATTATAATATGGAGCTACATCAAATGGATGTGAAAACAGCCTTTTTGAATGGAGAGTTAGATGAGGTCATATATATGAAACAACCTGAAGGTTTTGTGAAAATAGGAAAAGAAGATCATGTATGCAAACTGAAAAGATCAATTTATGGACTTAAGCAGGCTTCTAGACAATGGTATAAGAAGTTTGATTCAGTGATTTCATCTTTTGGTTTTTCAGAAAATATTGTAGATGAATGTGTGTACATTAAGACAGCTGGGAAAAATTTTATTTTTCTTATACTGTATGTAGATGATATTCTTTTAGCTAGCACTGACATAAAATTGCTTAAAGATACCAAAGCTTTTCTGTCTAAAAATTTTGACATGAAAGATTTGGGTGAGGCATCCTATGTTTTAGGAATTGAAATTAAGAGAGACAGGGCACAAGGCTTATTAGGCTTATCTCAACACAATTACATCACAAAAGTGTTAAAGAGATTTGGAATGGAGTCTTGTGCATCAGGTGATGCTCCTATGACCAAAGGTGACAAACTGTCTAAAAACAAAAATTCTAAAAATGGGGGGAAGATGTCTGATATGGAAAGCAAGCCTTATGCTAGGTTAATTGGTAGCCTAATGTATGCACAGGTCTGCACTAGACCTGATTTATCATTTGCAGTTGGAATTTTATCTAGGTTTCAGTCTAATCCTAGTCATGAGCACTGGGTTGCAGGAAAGAAAGTACTTAGATATCTGCAAAAAACAAAATCTCACATGTTGGTTTACAGACAAGTTAAGAAGCTTGAACTTGTTGGCTATACTGATTCAGATTTTGCAGGCCATTATCCGGATTCTAAAAAGTCCACATCAGGTTATGTCTTTATGCTTGCAGGAGGGGCTGTTGCATGGAAAACCATGAAACAGTCATTGATTTCAACCTCCACTATGCAGGCTGAGTTCATAGCCATTTATGAAGGAGTCTGTGAAGGCTTGTGGATCAAAAATTTTCTATTGCATACTAAAGTATTAAGTTCAATTGGTTCAGATGCATTGAAAATATTTTGTGATAATGAGGCTGCAGTATTTTTTGGTAAAAACAGTAAAAGATCCAACAACTCTAAACACATAGATTTAAAATTCTATAGTGTTAGAGAAAGAGTGAAGCATGGTGAGATAAATGTATTGAATATTGACACTGAATCACAACTTGCAGATCCTTTCACTAAAGCATTATCAGTTACAAGTTTTCAGAAGCATACCAAGAACATGGGAATTCTATCTAGTTTGGAGGCTTGAGCTCAGTGGGAGCCAATTTTAATTTTTAGAATTTATTTTGTAATAGGATTCTTGGTTCAGTCATTATCGATTTTAGTTTTTGCTTGTAATTTTGATACTGCAGTTTCTGAATAAATGAGGTATTTCATATATGTGTTCTTTTGTTTTTTTTTAGCATTACTTTAATTTCTGCAGTCTTGAAAATTACAATTCTTGAACTTTAAAATATCAATGTGTGTTATCAAGTGAACTTTTCTGCATTGAGGAATTTTGCAGCTTCAGTTTCAGTTTTCAGTTAAGCAAATATCAGTTCACTAGTGTTTCAGTTTTTGCTGTCAAGATTTTGAATTGTCAAAATCATTCTGTTGGACTGTGAGCATTGGATTTTGCAGGTAGATATACTTATCCAAATTTCTGCTCTTATTATCACTTTGAGCTTATGTGATTGCAGTATTTGATGTTAGTGATCTTTAATCAGTTTGGTTATTTAATCAAAATTGGTTTGAGGTTCTGCATTATTTTCTGCAAATTGACCAAGCTGAATGAGCTGTGAGTTTTTGTATACTTCAGTGCACACTTTAGTTGTTGGTTATGTTGAGTTATTGGTTCAATTGGTTTGTATGCAGACAATGTTAGTCCAAGTGGGAGATTGTTAGAAAATATGGACTTAACATTATCTGATTTACATCAAGAATAAAAACCAATTGATTTATCTTTACATAAATAACAAGAAGTATATAATCATAACTCTAATTCTGGTTATCTATTGAGGAGTATGTCTCTTGATAGAAGTAGGAAGCTCATTAGTAATTAACCTGTATTACATCAAGTGTTGGTGATAAATTCTAAGTCTCCTATCTCGATAAACATGAAGCAGTGTTGGACTCCTTATGGGATGAGTCTAACTCGTTTGTTTTGGCCAATATAAATAGGGAGCAAAGTCCCTGTATTCACCACCGAGTATTGCATATTGTTCAACCCCATTCTGAAGCTTTTGGTGTTGACATACAGAAGGCTTTCTGCTCTAGTTCTGCTACTACTCATTCTCGTTTCCAGTTGCTCAAGATGTCTAACCTTGGTCAAGTTGTTTCTGCAGGGATCCAGAGCGCCAATGATGCAGGTGGAGTCCTAGTTCCACTAGGAAAGCTATTCTGCAGTTTATGTGTGAATGTAGTGCAGCTGGTTTAATTCATGTTGTGTATGTGTGTTATGATATGGTCTTGTGGTTGATGTGTTCCTTGTTGCATCATATAGATTTAACATAGCATGCCAAAGATCTAGAAACAGGACAAATTAATGTGTTAATAAGGGAAAGTGGTAAAGGACTGAGGGGTAAGTAGGGAATTATGCAGCACATGTGACTTTTCTTCTGCAGGTTCGATCCGGTTCTGATCCATATCTATAAACCTGAATATGAATTTATGGGACTACGTACCCTTGCTTGATCACAAGGGTACAATGCATGGAGGGGCGACCATCCCCACAATGATAGACATAATTACAACTTCACATTTTCGATGAGTATAGTCTCAAACTCAATCGGGAATGTGTAAAGCAAAACATATATTATAGATTATATTGGAAATACTGCCGACAAAGTCATACACGCACGTACGTACATTCAAGTTTTCTTCGATCGTGTCAAAGTACTAAACCCTAGTGCTCAGTTTTACCCTGTGAAGGATTAGAAATGAGTGCTTCGCTTATGATCTGTTGATCCTCTAAACCGTCAGATGCTTGCCTTGATGACTTCGGTTTCCAGTATATGAAATAGAGAATCAGCTGAGCAGTTCCAAGTAAAAATCCACTTCCATTTGGAATCTGCAGATAATTCACCAGTCGCATGGGTCAAAAATATTTTATAATAACTAAAACAATCATATAGTACGTACGTCAACCATTAATTAATGGCTTTTGCAGGTTGTAGATCGATGTTGGATAAGAACTTACTCCAACAAACAAGTCTTTCGCAAGAATGGCATACACTGTCCAAACTCCTCCATTAAGAAAAAAGATGAAAGAGAGAAGGAAAGGCATGTACTCCACACTCTTTAACGCCACCACAGTTTTCTGCACATATATTCATTAATTATAAGAAGAAAAACTCAATTACTCTAATCTACTGTACTACTTAGAAGTCAAAGTACACCAATAATTGATATAGACTTTGCATGAGTAGTCTGAGCCACACATTCATCCTATTTAATATCGACATAATATTGAGATTTTATATTGGCATATATAGTGTTTTGTTGTCATGCTGTCGGGTAAGAGAACATTTCGTAAGTTGAGTTAAAAGTCTTACCATAGCAGAAAGAGGGGAAGCATATGCAATCATGCTGAAGATTACACACCAGAGTCCAGCAACATCGATCCTTTTATCTCCGTCTAGCAGAAAGTGAGTAAGTAAAATTGTTGCTCCGGGAAATGCCACATCCAGAACTATAACTAGTATCGCAGTCCTAACCTAAGATCGATCATATAACAATTTAAGATAAGTAATTACTTGTACAATCTCAGACACTTAACTTTTGTGGAAGCTAAAGAGAAGGAAACATTATGAATTAGTAAATGAACTTACCTTCATTCTTGGTGGTGCAAAAAGTAGAAATATGGTAAGGAAAACAATCTCGACAGCAGCACCGAAAACATTGACAGTGGCGACGACCACGCTGTTAGGCTTAATAAATCCATAGTAAACCCAGAAGTAAGCATTCAACAGTTTGCTAATATAAGGAATACTCTCAAATTCCTCTGTTGATCTACGCTTTGCGATTCTCACAAACACGTTTCTACAACAACAATTCGAAAATATCTTTCACTTAATTAGCTGCCTGCTACACAGTACACACCATGAAATCCTATATAACAAATCAAGCTATATAAGGGATGTAGACTAATGAACTTACGTAGGAGAAAGGTAGAGTAATCCTGACATAATGTTGCCTGAAACAGATATGCAGATGAAATATCAAGGTATATTCACTTTACATCAATTAGTTCCACAAATTCAAGAAGATAATGAACGACAGAGAGTTAATTGGGTTAATTAAACTTTACCTAGCACCCCAAAAATGGTAATCGAACTTATTGCCATGGTGAGCAGGAATATGAGATAGTTAACCTCAATTAATCGATCCCCGCCAAGAAAAGTAAGATTTGAAGCTACACTGTATATTGGTAGGATCGGAGTCTGAAAGTGTTTTGAGCTATTTCTATATTTATCGGGATTCTCTTTGCTTGATTTCTTATTTGATGTACTTATAATACTGTTTGTGTCATTTTTCTGCTTCCGATTTTTTGGATTCTTTTTCTCTGGACTGCATACCTTGATCAACTTACGGTGCACACACACCTAACAGTCTTCTTCAGCTGTTGACAAAGTTATTACAATTATTGCTAGACAAATTAAATATGAGAATCAAATTAGTTTTAAATAAAACTAGCCCCTTAACATGTGCTCCGCATATGTCAGTCGGTTTATTTTATATTTTTTTAAATTAAAAAAGTTGCAACAATTTCTGTCCTAATTTTGGGAAAACTTTTTTTTTTTTTTTTTTCATGGGAGGTATTGCAATTTTTTCAAATACGATATAGTCTATTGACTATCTTATCCTCATATAGGAATTAATTTCATTATTAATATTTATATGACGTAAAGACATATATGGTACTTCAAAAATTTAACCATTCCCTCAAGACTTGGCTTAATTATATGGGTTCTCTTGACCAAATACCCAAATTTGGCCTAACAAGAACTCACTTACTCCACTAAAAGATATATGTGCCCAATTACCCCATTTAAGTGTGAAATTACAATCTTATAATATACCCAATTAATAAATTACAACTCTGCCACTCTGACAGTAAAACCACCTATTCCCGATCAATCACATACTCTCTCTCTTCTCTCTCTCTCCTTCCCTCTTCTCTCTCCTCCTCCCCTCTCCGATTTCTTCTCTTACCGGAGACCGATCAATCACAGACTCTCTCTCTCTCCTCCTCCCCCCTCTGATTTCTTCTGATTGGAGCATTTTAATGCGATGTTTTAATAGTTATTTCCCCATATTTTGCTTAGTTATTTCCTTTACTTAATCATTTTTAATTTAGTATCTATTTTCTAGGTACATTGGAATAAATGACAAGGAAATGAGCTGAAATGAAGAAATGAAGTTTTCCTGGTCCGACTAGGAATCCCAGTCAAAGCAGGAATCCTGATGAGGCTAGAAAACCTGAAGGCATTAAGAGACCACATGGCTTGAAGATGACGTTGGAGATATTTTGGGAGATTAAATCTGAATTTTGCCATGGAAAATGATGGAGATAATGTGAAAATCAAGGAGATTACGTTGAGAAAATCTTGGGAGAGTTTCAAGGGATTGTGCAACAAGAAGGCTCAAAACAAGTCCAGATTCATTCCTTAATTCCCTCAAGATATGTTGGCTGAAATTAGAGAATAAAATCTGCAGTTTTAATGTGAAAATCAAGAGAAAATCAAGGGGAGGATGTTAAGGATAAAGCCATGGAGAGATTTAAGGGAGAAAATGTCCAAAATGAGTCCAGATACATTGTCTAGGTTCATGCCTGTCACGCCCCTGATTTTTAACACAATTAAAAATCGATATATAACCTCATAATTATATATGCGTGATCGTTCAGCCATCAATACAAAATACCTAGAAACTTTTTCCCTTTCAAACTACATACATATTGATGCCCTGAATCCACAATGTCAATATTGACCCGCCCACAGAGTCATATATTACATAAGCTTACGAATTAAATTGCCAACACAATATAAAACGTAAATGCTTCTCAGAGTTTAAACACAACGGAAGTCATAACAATGACAAAGCCAACCAATTTGCTTCCTACCTGTTCTGCTGCCAACAAGGTACCTCAACTTCAGCCACGATTACCCTGACCTGCAGGATTAACCCCTACACCGTTTGAATAGTGCACCGGGTTGTCACACAACAAAAGAATACTCTTTTCCCAAAAGAAAACCACGAAAGTCACACCGTGACAAAATCATATAAATCGTTAACCTAACAATTCAAATATGATAAATCGATCCAACCTGGATAAAACAACAAATCGGTCCAACCTGGACAAAACACATCAAATCGGTCCAACCTGTACAAAACACAAATCTGTCCAACCTGGACAAAACACATCAAATCGGTCTAACCTGGACAAAACACAAATCGGTCCAACCTGGACAAAACACAAATCGGTCCAACCTGGACAAAACACATCAAATCAGTCCAACCTGGACAAAACACCAATCGGTCCAACCTGGACAAAACACATATCAACCATATCTATCGTTAACCTAACAAATAGAATATGATTCTTAGTCCAACCTGGACAAAATATGTACAAATCGGTCCAACCTGGACAAAACACATCAAATCGGTCCAACCTGGACAAAACACATATCAACCATATCTATCGTTAACCTAACAAATAGAATATGATTCTTAGTCCAACCTGGACAAAATAAGTACCCAGTAATCGTAAGTAACCTACTTAGATCCATGAGATACCATGGCAGACAGACTAGAGCTCTAACTGAATATATCGTAACCTGTCACCTCGGCCAAGGTTCAACCTTACGATATACATTGCCTGAGGATGCAACCTACAACCCCAGATCCTTAGGCCAACCTGACCCTCAGATCAAAACATTAAACGAGTCGCACCGGACCCCAAATGTCAAATCAAATCAAACGGGGACATCACAACCTGTGACTCTCACATCCTCAGACCTCTGGTCGTCGGATCAAAACGTTAAATCAAATCAAAAGGAGAAATCACAACCTGTGACTCTCACATCCTCAGACCACCGGTCGTCGGATCAGAACATTAAATCAAATCGAAAGGAGAAATCACAACCTGTGACTCTCACATACTCAGACCACCGGTCGTCGGATCAAAACATTAAATCAACCCAAAAGGAGAAATCAAAACCTGTGACTCTCACATCCACAGACCACCGGTCGTCGGATCAAAACATTAAATCAACCCAAAAGGAGAAATCACAACCTGTGACTCTCACATCCTCAAAACACTTTTCAAAACAATAGAAATACCATTTCCCACCATTTGTTTTCCGAAAAGCCACAACCCAAAACAATAAAACGCATCAAATCACTACAAGAAAATGACTCTTTTACCGCGCACATTTTACGGCGTGCATTAATGCGTGCCGTAATAGGCACACATTTACGGCACATTTTCACGCATGCCGTTAATACCCTTTCTGATACGGTCTTTTACGGCGTGCATCTAATGCGTGCCGTAATAGACACACATTTACGGCGCATTTTCACGCAGGCCGTTAATACCCTTTCTGATATGGTCTTTTACGGCGTTCACCAGATGCACGCCGTTAATGTCATTGTTCATTTAGTCTTTTATGGCATGCATTGATGTGTGCCGTAAAAGTAAAAGGCGAAAAAATTTTCACCAAAGTTTTTACTTCCCTCCATCTTTTCCCTCTACACATTTCATTTTTATTTTTTTTCATTTCATAACACAAAAACTTTTCTCCCTACACATACCTTAATTTTCGCCATCTCTTCCTTCCACGTCTCTTCCCACCGCCAAGTCGCCGTTCACTGGATTTGCTCCACTACCGAGTCGCCGGCCGCGTATCTCCCACCACCACCACGTTCTCTGCTCCTCTCATCGAGATGTCGTGGATCGATTGAGCACGAATTAAAGAACATTGAAGTGGTTGCCGCTCTCGGAGATTGGGGCCACCGGTTTCAGGGTCTTGAAGTTTCTGAAACCCTTTTGGAGAAAGTTAAGAACTTTGACCTTGTCTTGCTCATTGGTTTTTTTCTCTGGCCAAATCAAGGTACAATTTTATTCACTTACACTGTGAATCTAGGGTTCTATGGTTGAGTTTTTCATTTTTCGATCACTAATTTGGGCGATCTATAGTTATGTGTTTATTATACTTGAAAGTTCTTCAATTCTTCCCATGCTTTTCTTTATCAATTTGGATGCGATTGTTCTGGGTTTTCTGGGTTGTGTTTGAGGGTTCGTGTGTATTGCTATTGATCAAAACAGAGCTTTAACTATCTATAGTATCTGTAATGGGTTTGCTTTCCATTGTTTAGTTTCGTTTTAGTTTTAGTTTTAGCAGCACTACATAACTGGGTTTGAGTCTCTATATTTTCATATCTGTCTTGATATTGGTTTACGGAAAGTTAAGAATTGAGATGGGTATTTGATGGGTTTGGGCTGAGTGTGAGTATTTCTTGAGATTGAAATACATATGCATTTGTTCTGATCCTTTTGTCTTTGCTGATTCATCTAGAATGGCACAAAAGACTCAATCAGCAAGCTAGTGTCAGACTCAATTTTCAGTAGATTTACTAGACTGCACTGGTAATATTCTAGCTGTGTAGTGAAATCCATACGTTTCTGAAAAAAGATAGTGCTACTGTCTACATTTTGGTTTAAATGCTTTTCAGTTTCTGAGTTCATTCTCGACGACGTATGCGTAATTTAATCAAATGTATAATCGAGAAAAAGAATTAGAAGTCATTTTTAAACCGAGAATGCTTGAGTAGATAGCTGAAATGTTTTAATTTCTATCAATATTCTTTAGATCACTCATTCAAACCTTTTATTCTGTATTTGTAGGTCGTGGAGCCCATAGTTCCAGTTATTTTTCAACACACAAAGGCAACCACTTCCATATAGAGAAACAGGTTAGCAGCCTCTCAAATTTAGATTAGTTTCTATTTGACTTCAGATACTGCAATCTGTGGATTTGGACTAAATGTCAGTAGGTTTGGTAGATGCTCTTTCTGAAATTCTCTCTGTCACGAACTATAGTTTTCCACTTTTCGCAACAGCAAACAAATACATATGAGTTGCTCATATGGACCTAACTCTTCATAGTCTTTTCATGTCTTTTTGTTTAACTGTATTCTCATTAACATGGAAAGGTGATTAACTAGGAGACTCGATCTATCAAATTTCTTTTGCCTTCTTATGGTCTCAGATTCTTCTTAGTGGGTTCTGAATGGGAAAACATAAGACCACAAATTAAGCATCTTGTTTGAGCCGAGCAGGTTTAGGTGCGTGTGTGTGTATATTACAGAAATTAAGATGCTTGTAACATATATAAATGTATATAGAAGTATTGGCTGTATTGGCTGTGTGCTTGCCTTGGATGAAATTTGAATGATTAGCTTTTTCCTTATGCTGTATGGAGTTCTTGTGTTATGTTCAGTCATAGCTTTCTACATTTTCTACCTGCTTTTCTTCTTGTGATGCAACTCAGTTAGCAAGAACTAAATTACTTAAATCACAAAGTGAAGGATTAATGACTCTAAATTATTTTGGCTTCAACCCCCAGGTTTGAGTTGTTGATTGTTTGTTTAGTTTCCTGGTAATTTCTGTAGTCAAATGTCTTTTCATCATTCATTGATATCTTTTGTTGACATATTTATTTGCTCAATAGGTAAGGGGGCTCTATGAGAAGGCCCAGGAGATATTGATGAAAGAAAGCAATGTTCAGGTTAGTCTTTTTATTTAATTCTTTTTCTTTTTCTTTATACAATTATGTGTAATTCCCCAAGATCTTGATTCATATTGTAGACGTATGCATTGATATTGTTAACTAGAGCATTAAGTTGCTTAAATCACAAAGTTTTTGCAGTTTATAAGCTAGCCCGTGTCTTCACTAATAAAGATTGCAGCATAAGTAGGCAAATGAACTCAGTTTTTGGGAAACTCATACAGAGTCTCTCTTTTAATAATTTTATCATGCTGCTGTTTAAGTACAAATGAATCTAGATTGTCAGTTTAGATTGTTAAAAAATAAACCACTTTTTTTTTTTTTTTTTTTTTTTTTTTCTATTTAAGACTGTATTTGGTTGAGAAATAGTGATTGTTCTATATTGTCATAGCAGACGAGTGAATACATTATCCAGAAAATACTTATTTGTTGTGATATATGACAAGTTAACAATAAGTTGCCACATTACTACACTGAAAATTTATTAATTTATCAGTACTAGGAAAATCACTAGCTTGAGAGGCTCTTTTTGTATCTTTGAATCTCTACATAGAGGTTCGAGTTTATGTTTCTATCAGCTGTAATCATGTAGTCTGTCATTTGCAGGACTGGATTTGAAGCAAACAAGGATCTGCCTACTGTGAAAAACACCATGATTGCTGGTAGATATTATGTAACTAAATATCTGGGTTCAGCTACTTTAGTAAGATTTCCCTCTAAATTTGGGTTTAATTCACTTCTTCCTTCGGCGTACAGTTTCAAAATTATGAACTTCATGCCTGTGTCATTTTTTGGTGGATTGAAAGAACGGATAAGGAATTATCATTTATCTGTGAGTTAGTTATGTTTGCTATTAGTTGCGAAAGTAGTAAATTCAAATTTCGGTTTGATCTGTTTGGAAAGGTAGAACTAGATGATGGCATTATGTGCTTCAATTTGATGAAGAGTCCCATGATTCTGTTGTGCATGATATTTTTCTACAGCATATTGTTTACCTGATGGCAGTGTCTAGGCAGCAATGCTGCCAGCACTCTCTTCTTCATGCACCATATAGTTGATGTAAGATCTATTGGAAATTATGAACTTCATGCCTGTGTAGTTTGGTTTTGGTTTGAATTGCGTAATTGGTAATTGCAATTTATAAACCTACCAAAGCCTCTACCTTCCATAACCAGTAGATCTACCTTCTTTAATTCTAGCGACTGGCAACCGTTGGAGGTGGATTAGGAGTACTAATCATACTTTGTGGAAGGGTTGTAATTGTTGGATTTGGTTTGGATTGCGAAAGTGTTTTTAGTGCAGAAGTGTAGCTTGGATTTTACTTGGGGATGTTTACAGGATGATGCACATTATGCCTTCCTTTATTTATATTCTGTGGGCGTGGGACTATACTTGGCACTTACTAAGATATTTTTGACAAAACTTGCAGAGATTAAGCTATATCGGGAATCTGTTGAACGTCTTCTAGGAAATTTAGGAGGACAACCAGGAGGTGCTTCGATTCTTTTATTGCTATGAAGGATGACTTGCCACTCAAGGATTGCTCCTCGCAAGCAAAGACAAGTTTTATAAAGCCCTACTCCAAGTTCAAGATACCTTCCAAGTTTAAGAATTAAGTTGTAGAGTTGAAGTTTGATGTAATGTAATCTGCTACTTATACATTTTCAAATATTGTCATGCATTTTGTAAAAGAAATTAATTGTAATTTGATTTAATTTGTCATGGATGCATGAGTGATCAGTGGTGATAATAATGTGAAATTGGTACAGCTAAAATTTATTATTATTTTGTTTGTTTTTGAAACCTTATTTATGGCGTGCAAAGTACGCCTTAAATAGGATCTCAATAGCTCTTTTACGGCACGCATTATACGCCTTAAAAAGGAAGTCTTTTACGGCGTGCTACATGTGCCGTAAATAACGTGAGTGACATTTGTGATATTACTTTGACGGCGTTCTTGGATGCACTTTAACGGCGCATTTTAGTGTGCCGTAAGTGAGGTATGTCTTTTACAGCTCGGGCATTTACAGCCTACTTTTTTACGCCGTAAATACCCTTTTACGGCGCACATTGTGGGCGGTAAAAGATCATTTTTGGTGTAGTGAATCATGCATATTGTTTTCATAAATCCACAACCCACCAAAACATATATATTTCACGTAAATATATATATATATATATATATATATATATACGTAGTCATTCACTCAGGAATACCACTAATACATGAATACATATGTGTGTGTGTATATATATATATATATATATATATATATATATATATCCCATAATATATATGTACACACATAGTCATCCACTCAGAAATACCACTAATACCATCTATAGTTCATTTCGAAAGTTAATCAAAATCAACCAATTTAAATCCGTTCATAATTGAACCTTGTGAGATTACTCACACCTCGAAACTCCCGCTGCGTATTCAATACAGAACAAAGCAGCCAAACCACAAAACAACCGTCCAAGAATACTTCCCAAGTACCTAATCACATACGGTTTCAACTTAGTAACGATTCACAAACGATTTAAGTTCAAAACCCCTGTTTTGAACTAAAATCCCCAAAGTGGCGCCAATCGAGGCGAAACCACATCCGAGACCTCCCAAAGTCTCCGGAATACATCCACGATCGATACGTCCCAACCACAAGTCGATCGGACGCTCGGATCCTCATGGATCGAATAAATCAACCGGTATGAAACCGTAAAAATCATAACAATTTCATACGAACTCCAAAATATGCGTATTATATATCAAAACGTTCGTATCAACGAGTAGAACATATATAATACCAAAAACAGTCCCTTACATGGCCGGAACACCGCCGGAACGCCGTCACAGGCAGTGGCGCACCGCCGCCGGCCAAAACTCAATATTTCACAAAACTCCCAACATCAAAGTTCTTCATCTAAGCATGCTTGTGAATTCTCATAACTAGCTCGAAGTCAGAAAACAAGCATAAGGGATCGAAAACTACCTCACAAGGTTTAGATTCTTGCTCAATCTGAGTTGAACTGGTTTTCACATGTATCGATCCAAACAACCACCAAGGATCGATCAAAGAGGCTGCTCTGAGCTCCCCAAGCTTGGTCAGAAGCCTCGCCGACGTCGGAACTAGGATTTCCGACCGGGTCCGAAATCCTCAACTGCACCGGCTTGCTGCACTTCCTCCACCGAGAATCGCCGTAAGAGGACACCACAGGGACGACCAGACGGAGGAGACGAACCAGCTTGTCACGCCCCGAATTTTGAATGATCATTTCAAAGTCCGAAACATGAATAATAACAATTACAAATAACGTCCTGAATTTTTTTCTCACAAACAACCACACTTCACACCTCTCAATATACAATAAGCCAAATCCTCAAGTTATTTATTACAGCACACTCTCACCAAATCAAATTGTAAGGCTCAAATGAGCTTAACTCACCTCACTATTACAATTGCTGTAAAACTATAAAAAATACTCTAACCAGCACGATCACTGCCCTGATTTTCCTGACCTGTAAGATTACCCGCTACACAATTTGAATAGTGTACCGGGATTGCAACAACACCAAACCCGGTAAGCTTTTGACAGCTCGTATGAGTAAACAAGAAAGAACTGTTGATTTATTAAATTACAATTCAAGTAAAATTCAACAGTATTACGTCTGCAAAGAGACATCAAACCACTCATGGAAAACCACAAGGAATACATTTTCACAATCCTCAAATCACAATACACCACACTGGTCCTGCAAACACCCAACCCACATAACACCACTTTGGTCCATCCCAACAACACGTTAGAGCTCTAACTACATCGCTACCAGTCACCTTGGCCTAGGTGCAAGTAATACGACATACTTCGGTTAATAATAAACCGTCGCACTTTGGACATCCCCGTCCTCAGCACACAACTTCGGTTAATAATAAACCGTCGCACTTTGGACATCCCCGTCCTCAGCACACAACTTCGGTTAATAATAAACCGTCGCACTTTGGACATCCCCGTCCTCAGTACACAACTTCGGTTAGTAATAAACCGTCGCACTTTGGACATCCCCGTCCTCAGTACACAACTTCGGTTAGTAATAAACCGTCGCACTTTGGACATCCCCGTCCTCAGCACACAAACACTCCGGTTATCCATAACCGTCAAACTTCGGACACCTCGTCCTTAGAATCCTACATTCTCCAACTCTATACATCCTCCAATGTAAATCATGAATTTTAACAAGAACTCATCAATCATGATCATCACATATAAATATGGTAAGTCAAATTTCAATTCATAGTAATTTAATCATCCCAAATTCCACACTCTTCAATGTCACACCATTCCACATATAATCACGTAAATATATATATACGTAATCACCCACTCAGGAATGACCACTAATACCAACTATAGTTCACACAAGAAAATCGTGAAATTCATTTTGTATAATTAAAATCATTTTACTTACCTATGGACCGTCGTTGATCAAGTCCGTATGATTTAAAACAAATATTTATTCCATAAATATTTTCACACAATTACAACTAAAATAAAGTAATTAAAAGTGCTCGGTTCGTAATATGAACCACGTGAGGTTTACTCACCTCTAATCCCGCTGCGTCTTCTTAACAGCTCAAAATACGATCCACAATCGTCCACCAACTCAAACCGTCAATCACCTAGTCAGATACGATCTTAACTTAACAATCATTCATAAACCACACATATACGGAAATCCAACGGTCGGATTCTAATTTAATGATGATCCAACGGTCAGATCGAATTTATATGATGATCCAACGGTCGGATCCTCACGGATCGCCCTTAGGATCATCCTCCAAAATTATCACGAAGATCCAACGGTCAGATCTTCTTGAATCACTCTAACAAACATCTCCTCAAAATTATACGAAAATCCGACGGTCAGATTCTCACGAATCGCCTTCCGAATCACTATTTCACAATTACACGAAGATCCAACGGTCGGATCTTCGCCCGTGACCACACAAAGTCATCGAGACAGTCATACGATCAACATATTCAATTTTGAAGTAAATCTGACGGTCGGATCTTAGCGGATCGTAAACCGAAGATAAAACGTAAAAACGTTAAATAGTAACGTCAAAACGTAAATCCACTATTTATCAACGTTTTCTAAAATGACCTTGTAATATATCAAAACGCTCGTATGGATGCATAGATCATCACCTAGATAATAAAAACTCAAAATATGGTCGAATACGCCGCCACAAGCGGCGGTCAGTGGGCGGTCAACGGCGGTCAACGTGGCGGTCAACTCCGGGTCAACCACCTCCGATGGCAAAGCGACCAACTACAAACTTGTTCAAAATGAAAGGGTGATCGACTTCCATACCTGGAGCTAAGTCTGGTTTGGCCTAGATCGTCCTAGATCATGCTTGGAAGTTGGATTAATCTGGGCCGTCTGATCAGATTTCCAGATTGAATCAGGGACGTCTAATCTTCAATTCGTGATCCTTCACTCTACACTCAAAATCGTCGTGCAAGGAGGATATGAGGATGATCAGGGGGAGGAGGAGATCACGAAAATGGGGAGGATCGGCCCGTGCAACGCCGACACGGCCAAGATCCGGTCGGGTCGAATGCTAGGCTCTAGGGGGCTTCGATCCACGTCTGGGGGCAGCGCCGGGGCAAGGCGACACCGGAGGGAGGCTGGGAGTGAAGCGGCGACTTCGGGAGGTGCCGGGTCCGGGGCCGGAGGACGCCGGAGGCACCGTTTTCGGCCGGGTCGGGTCGGTCGGGACCCGGCGAAACTGAAGAGAAACAGAGGAGAGAGAACGGAGGAAACCGGGGGCCAAAATGCAAAATTTGCATTTTTTTTCGTCCTTAATGAATAATTCAGAAAATTTTCCTATTTATAGAAAATTCCCAATTTTCAAAAATTCATAACTTAATCATACGAACTCCGAATATTGCGTTCCACATATGCACGAGATCGTATCGATGAGCTCTACAACTTTCATGAAGAAAGTTTTCCCAAATTCCATATGTATAAAAAGTCAATTTCCACGAGCCCCTAAATAACGTTCGTTTTCGAAAATAAAATCGTTCGAACTAATTCCACAACTTCTCCAAGCCTCGTACTCGCTCCCACTATCGTGAAATCATTTCTAAAAATCCACGGAATTTAATTTGGATTTTTCGGGGTATTACACAGCTGACCAAATTTCACGGCCAGAGATCGCCGGAAAAGCCGAGCTGGATCACCGGGTTCGGGTCCGGTCAGTCGCAAATCTCAGATAGTGAAGGCGTCGACCGAGAGAGAAAAGAGAGAGAATGAGAGTTCCGGAAATGGAAACAAATGAAAATAGTAAGTTTCCCACTTTGGAAACTTCTATTTATACCAAAATGGAAATTCCTTCCAATGACCATAACTTTCTCATACGAACTTCGATTCTCTCGTTTCGCATGTCCACGAACTCGTATCGACGCGCTCTACAACTTTCGTGAAGGAAGTTTTCGGAGAATCCCAACGTATCAAAAGTCAACCTTTGCGCCCCCCCCCCCCCCCCCTAAATCCACACTTTTCGAATAAAAATTCATCCGAAACACTTCCGCTCCGTCCACGAGCCATGAAACCGTCCAATAATCACAAATTAGATTCCGAAAAATCCTCGGAAAATAAATACGAATTTCCGGGGCATCACAATGCCTAGATATTTGGCCGAAAATTGTGAATAAAATCAGATTAAATCATGGGAAATTTGGCAACAATATATTAGGGATTGATTTTGGAGCTTTTTGATTGGTTGGATGACACAACAGAGCTGACGTGGTGCTACGTGATTGGTCGAAGCTATGTGGTGCAACCAGAAAATTCCTTAGAAATTAAATTCATGAAGCCTTGCCTTCCCCTATATATACCCTCCTCTCTAGACGTTTTACAACACACCAACACACCACAACACCAACAACTTACAACACCTCTCTCCCTCAGAAACTAAACATCAGAAAAATTCTCTCCATTCTCTAGTCTTCAGAAGCTCTGCGTCTCAACCAAGGAGGAGAAGAAGTCATGCAATACATCAAGATCCTATCCGCCATCCACCCTTGTGTCGTCCCTAGAAGATTGCTTGCTTTCAAGGATCTTCAAGTTCTTCGTCTCAAGGCTTCGTCATCCATCTTTCATGGTGTATTTCAAACTTTCTTTTCTTTTCCTTTGTTTGATTTCGTAGAGTTATGAATTCTAGTTAACATGACGTTAAGGGCAAAGTTTAAAGCCCATTTATATGTTTTGAAATAAAGTTGTGAATTCTTTATATTGATTTTTATGTTGCTTATGTGAAATTGCTTGATTGATTTTGGATTATAGAAAACTTTTGCATGTTTATGTTATTTGGTGGCCAACTTAGGATATATGCATGTAATTGGAGCTAGATTTAAGTAGTAAAGGCTTTGGACAAAAGTCAAAATCAATTAAGGAGGATTGCAAATAGATGAACTTTTTCATACTAGGCTGTGCACTTTGGTTGACATATTTTCTTTGTTCTTCATGCATTGAATGTGTTCTTGAGTAGCTAGCTTTCTAGACTATGATTGCATGTTCAATAGGTTTAATTTAGGTGCTTTCACTTAGATTAAATATTGAAGGAAAGTAAAAAATGAGAAATCGTTTGCTTATTAACGTTTCACATGGTCAGCTTATTTCTCATGACATAGAAAATCAACTATAGGAATTATAATTGGATTTCATTCATATGATTGTGGTTTTGATCTATGTTCCTTGCGTTCCACCCTTGTATATATGTTATTACATTTTCTTTATTTTATTTATTTTATTTTTTGATTTAATAATCCTAAACCCCCCTTATTTGTGCTTACTTGTATATATTTTCATTCTTTGTTTTATTTTTGTAAATAATACTTTTTACTTTTACTAATTCTTTAATTGTTTTTGCAATTACAGGTGTACCCTCAATCCCCGGTTAGAATGATCCCTATTTACCATATACTAACGATGACATTTTACAGGGTTAAATTGCGCGCTTCCTTTTAGCGTATCATCTTCTCTTGCTGGAGACCGATCAATCACAGACTCTGTTACGTCCCGAACCTAAATTTACCCATTTACTAGTCATTTGGACGGTAAACGACAATTACTTTCACATTTTACTCTGTTCGACATGTTTAGTGGCCCTAAAAGTTGACTTTTTGTTCGGATCAGAATTTGAGAAAATTTCCTGCATGAAAGTTGTAGAGGACGTTAAACCAAGCGTGTTCATATATGGTACGTAAAAATCGGAGTTCGTATGCGAAAGTTATAAGCGAAATACTAAAGTACTGTTGGAGGTAAGTGGTATAAATTCAAATTTTTACTGTAGGTCGGTAAATTTCCTTTTCTTTTCTCTCTTCTTCCCCCGTGCTCTCTCTCTCTCTCTCTCCCTCTTCTGTAACTCTCTCTTTCTCCGCCTCCAGGCCATGCCACCTGAAGGTGTGCAACCGGCGTCGTTGGCTTCGTTTCCTCCTCCGACGAACCAAGTCTTAGAATGTTACTGTAGCAAAATGGGTCAATGCGGAGTTCTCCCATTTCCGGCCACTAAAGGCGACCAAACCAGGTTCTTTGGAAGCACCTTGAACCGCACTTCATGCTCTCCAAACCTCTTGCAGCGATTCCAAGCGTGGAGGAAGAAAGCATAATTGGAAAATTTCACTGTACAATCGGGTTGCTTAATTTTTCGACCACTTCAATATATTTTCTGACTTTGTCATAGTTGAGAAAGTTGTTAGGCTTGTTGAGTAGGGGTTGCGACTAAAATTTGGTGGCCATCGGAGGTGGTGGCCGGCGGCGCGTGGGCCCACGTGCCGCCACTGTGGGTGGCGCGCAGAGGCGCGTAAAGTAGGTCTCTAGCTTCGATTTTTAGCTAGTTAAATCCTATAATTGTTGTAGAGGTTGAATATGTGATTTTGGAGAAGTTTGACATTAATTGTGAATTTCCGAAGTTTGGAGTTTCGGATGTCGATTTGTGGGAATCCGACCTTCAGATTTCCCTTGTTTCTACTATGGAATACTTTAATCGACGGATTGATATTAATGGTGAAGTTTGGCTTAAATACGGAAAGAAATGGAGATGTTGGTTTACATGGGGTTTTTGGGTTTCGTTTTAGAATCGTATTTATTTGTCGAATTGTTGTTTACGGAATATAATTGTGTACAGGACGAGATACCAACCCATCGCTTGACGAGGATCCTTACGCTTGGGTACCACGTTATCCGTATATTGTGAGTGGACCTTTGATTTTAATGATGCATGCAAAGTATTTTCCGAATTATTGATTTACTCATTTATCATTTCAATTATCGAGCATATATTTTGATGTCAGATTATAAATTGATTTCTGAAATGAATTGGTTTTGGATTTATTTTGATTTATTGATTGGTTTCCATCAAGACTTTTGGATATGAATTTGTTATGCTCGGATTTGAATTTATGATTTATGTTGATTTTTCGACGAATTATTTTCCGGGGTGATTTCCGGAATTGCATATTATATTTTCATTCGCCAATTTTGAGTTTTCTGAAAGGTGTTCGAAAATGGGATTTTCGAGGGAATTATACTCATCTATTATTTCTCGCTTATTTGTTGCTGGTTTTGAGAAGATACTTTTGGCGTGTGAGACACGTCGATGATATATTTGGTTTACTGTGAGAATTTGGGGAAGCTTTATGGATTTACTAGTTTGCAAATATTTTTCTTATGCCATACTTTGGGTGATTATTTGTCATGCTAGCATTGAGTCCACCTTTGTGGCGACGTGATGGGATCACGGAATCCCATCCGCCTTTGTGGCGCTGGTTACTGCCTATGTGATAGTAATACTGAAGCCCAGTATTCTAATCGCCACACGTAGTGGCGTAAGGGTATATACGGGAGTATGAGAGTACTTTAGCCTGGGAGGCTCACTCGTATGGTTATCATCTTCCTCTACTTCTTATATTATTTTTGACTAGCGGGGCTAGTCCGATTTTCCTTAACCAGCGGGGCTGGCTTGTCTTTACGAGGTTCTCGATTTTGAAGATAAATGTTTTACCATTGTTGCATGCATCGAGTTTTTAAAGGAATAAATGTGGGAAAGCATAAAGTTCATTTTCTTTACAATTACTTATTTTTGTCCACTCACGCTAACGTTTTTTTTTTTTTTTTTTTTGTGCTTCCCCTGGGCCCTTCGGTTTCAAATGCCTAGTTCGTTGTGTAGCTGTTCGGCTTTAGGAGTTGAGGCTTAGCATCACCGCTGCCATCTATCCTTCGTAGGTTACTTGCTAACCTACTTTGTATATCGTTGTTTTTGTGGCTTTAGACTGCTCTAATAACCATGAGACTTTTGTACTAATATTGTAAGCTTTGACTTGTTTGTAACTTGAGATACTTGGATAATTTTGATACTCTAAATTGTGGAGTTGTTCTGTTTTGGGAGCAGGGTGGCTCCAGGAGTTTTTGGAGGGTTGTTTAGAAGTGTGAATATGTTTCTACAGGTTTTGGGTAATCCATTTTAGGGGTGATTCTGCCGAATTTTCAGTAGAGTTATTCCTAAGGTGGGCTCCACAGGGCCACCTCGGATTTCAGGGTGAATTTCGGGGCGGGTCCTATCAACTTGGTATCAAAGCGTTAAGTTGTTGGTTCTGTAGACTCCTTTCTTTCCTACTACTTTATATGCTTAGTGGCGCCTAGTACCTTTCGAGTGATGGCCTAACTGCGGTGGATCCCCATCATATACTCTTCGGTGCTAGTGTGTTCATTATGTATGTAAAGTAGATAGGTAATGTCCAAATTCTTGAGCTTTGTTAACCTTCTCTTCTTCAGGTGCTATGCCTTCTAGACACCGAACACGTGGGGAAACTCTTCCCACACCAGGCGATGGGGATGCTCCTAAGGGATTTGTGAATGCATTAGGGCGCTTCTTTCAGCAATTCGCTGCCGCGCTTCTTTCAGCAATTCTTGAGCTTCATTAGGCTTGATAATCCAAGGGATTGATTGATTTGAGAGTCTTTTTGATTCGTCCTTGAAACCTGGTATTTATACCTAGGGTTTCGACTGTTCCTTGCCATAGAAGGATTATTGATTGAAGTTTCCTATTCAATCTCTGCTACTTGATTCCAATAAGGTTTCGTTTTCCTTATGGATCACGGAATGGGCGAAGCTGTAACCCAAACCCAAGTAGGCTTATTTTTAGGCCGCGGGTATCGGCCCGCTGTGCTAAATCCATTAAAGGATCTTGCCAAAATTACTTTTGGGCTCAAACAGCTGGAATATTAAGAGAACAAGGACTGCATCATTAGTATTTGGAGAGCCAACAAGAAACAATAGGGATTTAAAAGAGCAAGGCCTGCATCACTGGGATTTAAGAAAGTAAAGCCTGCTGCCGGGATTTGAAGATGGTGTGGTACCCGAAGGCACCGCTGGAGCTCGATGACGACATGGTACCCAAAGGTACTGGACAGAGCTTGAAGATGATATCGGCACCCTAAGGCACGCTGTGTTGGAGCTCAATATCACTAGAGGCCTGCATCATTTGAGAACAGTAAAGGAAAAAATGCAGATTGGTGAAAGTCTCACCCTCTTCTTTCTTGCTTTCTTCCTCTCCTCGGCTGCTATCCTCTGCTTCTTCACGACCCTCCTCACGCTGCTATGTTCCTCTGCGTCCTTACGTTGCTGTCCTCCTCCTTCCTTTTTTTTTTTTCTTTTTTTTTCTTTTTATGTAGTGCTTATACAGTGCACCGATGAGGGAGTTGACCTCTAATCAACATGGAGGGTCTTGGAGTTCAATTGGAATTGAACTAGGTTGGAATTTGTCTTCCAAGAAGCCATAAATACTAAAACTTTTGTATTTTTATAATTGCTTGTTGTCTAGACTTTTAACAAATCTAGAAGTCGGACGTTTTGTGAAAATCCAATATAGGCCAACTTAATAACTCTGAGCCTTTCCTTTTACTTAGAGTTTCAATAGCTATCAACCTCGTCTAACCTTTTTTTTAACTAGAGGCTTTTAATTTTATTTAAATAAAGCACTCATATTTTCATGCGATGGACAGGCCTTGTTGTAATTGGATGTGCGAATTTTTTTTTTCCGTTTCAACAGCTTATATGCAGTTTCAATTAACAAAGAACCGCTCTTTTGGCCTTGAACTAAAGTGATTGAATAAACTTAGCTGTCCCTTCTCGATTTATTATAGGGAGTGAGATACGTTTACCATACATATGAAACCAATTATTATTTGTTGGTGGGTACGTTCTTAGTTTGTGCATACTCTTGTAATGGTATCGAAATGATGGTTCATGTGGAATTTAAAGATTCTACCTACCTATATTTGGTCTATTAATTAAAACCCAACTACTTTCACAGTAATAGATAAAAAGTCGTCTTTGCTCTGCTAGGGTTTTGCCCTAGCCGTCCAACTGATCAAGAATTCTAATGTGATGGCGGAGGAGAGAGTGATGGCTCCTCATTTACTATCTGAGGAGGCCATTGTGAGCCTTGATGGAGGGGAGGATGCAATCCACAACTCATTCTTCTACCTCTGTGGCAGGCTTTTGTCCAAGAAGGTACGTAGTGGTAATCTCGTCGTTCTCGGCGACGATCTCCAATGTTTGGGGACTAAAGGAGATGGTTTTGATCAAGCAGGAGGAGGCGGATATCTTCGTCTTCCAATTTAAGCAGGAGGTGAAGAATCGGGTTCTTGCTGGGGGTCCATGGTTTTACAACAACTCCATGTTGTTGTTGGCCGACTATGACGGTATCTCTGCTCTTGATGCGGCGCCGCTACACCTGCTTGAAGTTTGGGTGGCGGAGAAGGGATTGCGTATTGCTATGCATAATAAGAAAGCATTATCTTTGATCGGACGGTTCCTTCGTTCGGATTGATCAGGGGGCAGTGCAGCAGAAGGATCCGATTCAGAGGATCCATGTGGTGCAGGACGTTCACAGGAGGATTTGGGCACGGAGGACGTTCGAATTCTCACTGGCTGTTTCGGTGACGGTGGAGCTCCAGTACGAGAAATGTCACGGCTTGTGGCTTTTTTGGTCATGGAGGGGGAATATGTGATCGCCGACTGGAAGCGAAGGCGCTGGATTTGGAGGTGTCGGGCTGAGCGGTGGTGACGACCGAGTGGGGTTGGCAGCGTTGAAATAGCCGGTTTTTGGGCTGGTTGTGGGGTTGGAGATGATGGCGTCGACAGGGCTTGGAATGCCAGACATTTTTGGGGTGCCGGAAATGGCTGGAATGTTGGTGCTGGGATTGGGTTCAGCGGCTGCGAGGGGTGCTGAACTGAATCCGAAAAATTCGACGGGAAACCCTAATTTTGAATTAGGGTTGACCGCTGGGTTAACTGGGCCGGGTCTGCATGCTCTTAGGCCGGGTTTCACTGCTGATAGGGTCAATTTAGAGGGCCTTGCTACTGGGCCAAGTTCAGAAAAACATCCTTTTTTTTTTTTTTGAAAGAAGGGCTGGTGCTGCAGCCCTCAAGCTTTGATTAATGAAACTGTCGAATACAAGGGGGGGACATAGAGCCTAAACCCCTTATTACAATAAGCATCCAGAGAACATCCCGAAATAATATCAGGAGTCCCTACATAATACATGTATTGTAACAAGCACCAATTAGCAAAGAGTGCTCTACTGGCTACTCTATTTGCTTTGACAAAGCAGTGGCATACCGGGAAGATAACTCGATTACAACGAAGCATAATTACCAAAATCACAGCTTTCCCACTATGCTGCCGCCGGAAAATAAATCCGACGTCACTCAGTTTCATCCTACCATTAGGAGGCAGCGACCATTTAGCAATACACCGCTGCCTCGCTAGGCCAGACAAGGCACTTGGAGTGCATACACAGACATTGAGCCCGACTAGCCCTACAACATACATGTAGGGACTTATTACACGCCAAAGGCGAGACATCACTAACCAGCTAAAGCAAGTAAAACTAAAAACAGAAATTAAAAAACCAGCCCAATGTGACAGACTTGGACCCAGAGTAAAACCCAAAGCCCAAGACACCTCAGGCCCAGAACAGGCCCACCACCGGACTAAGGCCAATAGGGCCCAAACCTTGATCTCGGCCCAAGACGACATTGGCACAGTTAGCTCTCCGTCACGTCGCCGCCTCATCCAAGCCCCGACCGCCGTCGAAACCCCATCTCTGGCAGAGATCCAACAGATCGCGTCCTCCCCCACCACAGCCCCAAACCTCGAGTGACTGATACGAGGAGCAAACCCAGCATCATGCCTCTCACCGACGCCGTCTGCTGCACAATTCAAAACAGCTCGGATCCACCCGCCTTCTGCTGCACAATCCGAGACAGATCGGATCCACCCACCAGATCGGATGCGAACACTGGCCACCCAACAGATGAATCCTTCTGTGCCGCCGCCACCTTCAAACGAAACCCAGGCAAGAGCAAACCTCTCAGCCACAACCTCCGAACACCAGGCCAACCACTTACATCATCATCCCGTCCGGCAGCACTCGACGAACGCCACGAGGCCAGAAGCCTGCGCCCACGCCGCAGCGCAACCGGACGAGAAGCAGGACCACTAGCGACAAAATTTTTTAGGGTATGGCGCGTGGAGCGCGTTCTCATAAGTTTTTTTTTTTTTTTTTTTCTAAAATAGGTTTTTTTTTTCTCTATCTTATCCTGTTTGAGACTAAAAAGCAGCCTTCTCTGGGTGTGAACAAGAAGAGCTTTAAGCCTAGGTTGGCATTCATACCTCCGGAATTTCAGCTTGGTGAGTTGGTGGAGGTTCCGGTTTCGGTTCCTATGGGGCTAGCTGCAAAGAAAAAAGGTTGTCCTTTAATTTGGACAAAGGACTAAGCGTACTTCGAACACTAAGAAAGATGAAGGTAACAAGCTAGGCTGGTGCAAATATCAGCTCCAACTCGCAAGGGAAGGAGTTGGCTATTGTTTAATTGCTTTGATTGGGGTCTTAAGCCTGTATGAGTGTGATTAAGTTTCGTTGAGTCTTCTATGACGTTTCTAGTTTCTTTGCTTGTACCACAATTGCGTGCCTGGCAAGTGAGGCCTAGTTGAATAATTTCTTTCTATAGGAGGCAAAGCTTTTTCATGCTTGGACAGGCTTGCTTAAATGTGAGCTTCCCAATTATTTTAATTAGTTTGCTTTAGCTTAGATAAGTTTTACCGGATTTTCTTGCCGGAATGCTTATGTAAGTTTTGTAAGCTATGGCCAATTGGCTGTTGGTTATTGAATAACAATCAACTTCTATTTAAAAAAAAGTAAATTACTATTCATCATCCTCATATGTATCTGTATCTTCTATCTCTTATTAGTTTTCTCCTTATAATTTCAAAATATTTGAATCCTTTCAATTCGTATAAACAATTGACCACAAACGACCTGCAGTGGTAGACTAATTCCATGCTATGTACCAAAATTCACTGTCCATCTCCAAAACTACTTGGCCGTGGGTGGTAAGGATTTGCACTAGTACACAAACGACGGACACAACTTTCTATCAATTTCGCTGAATCTCAACTTGCTAGACAGAAAACAATTACAAAAGTTTTGGAGCTGGGGGTTGTTTTCCACTTACTGATGATAAAAATTTCATTGCGTGCTATTGTGAAAGTCGAAAAACAGTAAGGCCAGCCTCTTTAAAAATCTATTCCACCAATTTTTCAAGGGGATGGGACTTATTTGGTGGATGCATATATCAGGCAAGAGAGTCTCTAGCAATGACTGCAATATTGGAACTCGCAACTCCTGTTGGAATTGCAATTGGGGACTTAACGAGTGATGACTGCAATAATCATGATGATGTTAATTATCACTCGCAACTCCTGTTGGAATTGCAATTGGTATTGGAATAGCCCGAAAACAGCAAATTAACCGCTCTCATTATCGAAAGGCTTCTCAATGCAGCTTCAGCTGGTATCATAATCTACATGTCCCTAGTTGATCTGCTAGCAATGGGCGCCTTTATGAACCCTAGAATGCAGAGGAACCTTCAGCTTCAAGTATTTGTCTTCTTGTTGGAGCTGTTTGCATCTATCTCTATTTCAATTTCTGTTCGACGTACTTTGCTTAATTGTGAGGTCATTTATTATATTGATATATGATTTAAATCTCATAAATATTCTATAACTTTTTATTTTGGGAATGATTTCCGCATAGACTTCACACACTTGCACTTCACTTTTAAAAACATACGAAAAATTAAAATAAAATTATAGGGAGTGCAAATGTGAAGTGGGTTTAAAAGTAGAACGTAAAACTTATGCACTTATCATTGCCATTTGAACAATTCGTCAACACTTAATTGTCTGATTTCATTTAGAAAAAATGTCTCAAATTTCATCTCGATCTCTGCCAGAAGCAAGTCAGACCCATAAATTCTAACTCCACCAAGAATATTCATGATTCGCCCATAAACTTATTCCAAGTCAATAATGACTTTCAGGCTTTCAGATCAGCTGAGATGGCATGCTATTTCCTTGGAGGATCCGGTTCCTCTCCTTGGCTTCCTTTGGGCCTTCTTTCTTCTTGGCTTTTAATCCTGACCATTAACTACATATCCAATGGCTCATGAGTGACTACATCAACAAGTTCTGAATATTAAATGCGAAAGAGCTTTTCTTGGTTAACAAGACTTTACAGCGTTTATAATTTATTTTTTGGTCTCACCACCGTCCCATTTTTTCTTCTTCCATAACACTTCTCCATATTTTCCAGAAGCCATTTGCAGGTATCTTGAGATAATAATTAAGGACAAAAGAAGAAAGATAAACTAATTAATGTCAGATCCGTCAGATCCAACAATGAACAATCTTTGAAGCCATTTCAATTAAACAAAGTTATGAAATGAAACAACTATATATCTCCAAATTCTCTAATTCTGACTATAATATCAGTTTCCCAAATGAACACTATTCACCATTCCTTTATCTATTTCTTCAGATACAGAACACAGATAACCAAAATCCCAATTCGAAAATGTATGAAAGGAAAATTTTACAATGTGTTAACGTATGGCATGCATACAATTGCCTTAAAAGTGGTAAAATGAGTCATCAAAATAGTAATATTAGTCCTCAAAGTTGTAACATGAGTCCTTAAAGTGGTAAATTTTCTTAGTTACCACATGAGTCCTCAAAGTAGTAATATTAGTCCTCAAAGTGGTAACATGAGTTCTTAAAGTGGTAAATTTTCTTAGTTTACCGTATGAGTCCTCCAAATAGTAATATTAGTCCTCAAAGTGGTAACATGAGTCCTTAAAGTGGTAAAAATAGTTGATGTATGAGAAATGTTAACATACCATAGTTTTACCCTGTATGAAAAGAGTTATTTCCCCATCACTCAAGAACTGCACCTTAATGGAATAAAGCCACATTATTCTGAACCAAAAACAACACTTAACTCTATAATTCGTAATTCTGTTTAAGTTCCTGGGCTATCTTCGAAACCAAATTCAAAATAAGCTAGACCCAGTAAGAAACAAAACTAGGGCAATTTCCAATTCATATTCAACCCTAAAATCGCCAATTGCGTTTCTGGGTGTTCTCAAAAGACCAAAGTAGAAGCTAATTGAGCACAAATTGATTAAGGGAAAGGGGAAAAGACCAGTAGTAATGTATCAACCTTTCCTTCATTTTAATTTGCTTGTTAGTTTGAGCTTAATTGTTAACCTTTTCTTATATATATGTATGTATGTCGAGTCCTTAAATACTTACTCTGAAAGTAACCTGATTCAACCATACACTGGAAATTTGTGTTATCAGCAGGTAGCTCCTGTTATGGCATGTCAATTGCGGCTCAGAGTTAGTAGTGTTTGTAATGTTAATTCCCTTGTTTTTGTTGCCTTAAATTTCTATCAGTTTCTTTTTTGAAAAGAAAGTAGCACAATATATACATGGGTTAAAATGTTAAAAACTTGCTAAACAAGTAAACGTGCATGGTAATTTTATGGGTTTGGTCACATAAGATCTTTTTTATGCAGTGAAAAGCACACTTTTAGCATAGAACTACATAGAACTAAGATGTGTATTTAGCGAGCATCCCTATTCACTATGTTTATCTGAAAATGGTGAAAATGGAAACCAAGACCTCGCTTCTTTCAATCTTTCCTCAATTTTTAGTAATGCATTAGGTGCTCCATTGATATAAGCTTATATCAATGGAGCACCTAATGCATTACTAAAAATAGATCATTAATAATGGTGGTCTAACTTTTTGTTGGGATGAGATAATATTAGATCAGAAATAAGAATAATATATATGAAAGCTAACATACTTAATCTCGAGAGCTGGTTAATTAGAAGGAATAAAGTGGGTGCTATTAAGGAACTACCACCTACTCTGTCACTTAATTTTGCAAGCCAAAGAGAATGAAACCTGCAGGTTCCCCCCTTCTTTCAATTTTTAGTAGGTATCGAGTTAGGTGCTCCATACGAATTGAGTGGGTGCTAATAAGGAACTACCACCTACTCTTCACACTTAATTTTTGCAAGCCAAAGAGAATGAAAGCAGGCCGGTTTCCCTCTTCTTTCAATTTTTAGTAAGGATCGATCGAGTTAAGTGCTCCATACTAATTGCATTCTGATTATTATTTCTTGTTGGGTAGTTCATGATCTTTGAATTGCGTCTAACTGAAGGTTCATGCCAAATATAATGACCAAGCTAGTCTATTTAAGAAGCAAAGCTATTCCTGCTCTCACAAACCACCACACATCGTCTTCCACTTTAACCAACTCAGAATATTAGTTTTCACCCAGGAATATTACAACAATGGCTAGCGATAGCTTCCTGCAAATTCCTTTGCTACCTTTGCTACCAAAACCCTACCATCATAGAAGTTACTTTACCAGAACCCAGGGATAGTAATTACAGATCTGCGGAGAATCAATCGCAACTCTCCACTATCATGATTCAGCCAAGTAGTGTTTCAAATGCTAAAGTTATTCTAGAAGTATATGGATGTGTTGCTACAAAGAAGTTACTTGGCCATAATCCGTGAATTGTAAAGATTTGTGTCACAAATCTCAACAAGCATGGGTTATAGCCATGTAATTTTTTCAAATGCTTATAATTCTTTTAAGATTTGTTGTGAAAATTACTAGGCCATAGGCCATGTATTGTAAAAATCTGTGTTGAGGATTTGTGACCCAAATTTGCACAGTTCATGGCCTTGGCCTAGTGATTTTCTTTTCACATCTTTATAATTAATGGATTATGGTCATATAATATTTTCAAATGTCTGAAATCTTTTCAGATTATTGTTAAAATTGCTCGGCCACAGGTCGTGGATACTAAAGATTTGGGTTGAGGATTAGTGACCCAAATTTGGAGTGTCCACAGCCTTGGGCGAGTAATTTTTCAAATGCTTAAGTGATTAATTGCTATCCGTAAACTTTAAGATTGGCTATGAAGAAGTACAATTACTTTGACTTTGGTATTGAGAACAGGTTTGTTTTCTTTTTATCAATTAGAAGAAACTAATTGGTAATAACTTTTTTTTCCTTCAATTAATTACCTTTAATCTTGGCAATTGCTGGTGTTGTTCCTGTTTCGATGCATGAGATATTAGATCAGAAAGAATGCATAGAACAAAGGATGATTACTGACCTAGCATCCTTTTATGAATGAAGAAACAAATAATATGCTGGATTAAAATCAAGTCTTTTGGCATTGAAGGCATTGAAACGAAACTGGTTTTCCATCGTTTTCCCATTTGCACTAGGGAATTTGGTGCACCATACAAATCGATCGAGCATCCATGATCCATTAATGTCTAATTACCATTTTATGTAGTTGGTGTTAATAAGAAGCTATCACTCTTTTAGTATGGAACTAAAGAGATTGACTCTTGGCTTTCCTTCCTTTCTCTCATTTTTAGTATCGAGTTAGGTGCCACATACATAGTGAAGGTTATAGTTCATGTTCTTAGCAATATTACGTCTAACTCAAGGTTCTTACCAATTTGCAAATTAATTACCCTACCCTATTAGTTTAAGAAGCAAAGCTTTAAGCATTTCCTGCTCATCTCACAAATCACCGCAGCATCTTCAATCGTTAAGCATCTCACAATACCAGTTTCCAGCTACGAATATATTCTTACACCAATACACCTTTTACCAAAAACCTGTCATCGCAGAAGTTACTCATAACTCGGCCAAAACCCATGGATAAAGAAGAAAGATTGGGCCCACGAATCTCCACAGCCGTGGCTCGATCTTGGCCAAGTAAGGTTTTTCAAATGCTCGAGTCGCTCTAAATAAGGGGCCGAGTAGACCAGTTCTTTGGTACAAGTAGGTTTCTCTTCCATAAATTGTGAACTATAGAATTGTAGAGATTCACAAATCTCCACAAGCATGGCTTATGGCGGAGCAATTTTTGAAAAGACTTATAATTACTTCAATCGGTCATAGAAATTATTCGGCTATATGCCATGTACAGTAAATATTTGGAGTGATAATTTGTAATCTAAATATGCACTGTTCATGGCATTAGCCGATTAATTTTTCAGATGTTCAAGTGATTAATTAATTGTTTTGGTAAATTTTGAACTTTAAAATCTAGGGTATGAGGGCGCACAGTTATGTCCTTTAAAATAGGCCCTGGTAATTTGGTTAGTGATCTTGCATAAATGTTTTATTATTTCATGCCAGGGCCGGGGATTGACTCTGGTCTATTTAAGAAACATATTAGCATTTCCTACTCAAAAACTACTATTCATCATCTTCTTCCCTTCTCTTCTATGTATCAATCTTTATTCGTGCAAGGGCGAGGACATAGTCCTCGTATTACTTCGTTAAAATAATTAAATATATACATAAGTAGTTGTTGCAAGGAATTGAATGCAGATTATTCATCTTAAGCTGAAGTTTCCCTTGACAAGGTCAAAAAAAAAAAAAAAAAAAAATCTTAAGCTGAAGTATCTGAAAATCATGGATCTTTTCACATCATGTCCATTAAAAGCATGCATACAAATATTTTCAGTTAGTACAAAATGCAATTGCTGGCCAACAGCTACGTATTTGTGTAGCTGCATATAGTTTAAACAATGAATTCCTTGATACCAAAACTCACCATCACCACATTACTTGGCCAGAGACTGTGCATGTAGACATGTATATGTAAAAGTTTTGAAATTGATATTGCATAACCATACGGTAGATGCAGAAAGCAAATTCCTTGGCGATGAGCAATATAAAGAGGGTGTAAATAAGTTATTTACACTCTTTTTGGCATCGAACAAACAGAAACTAATTGGGGGCGTTTCTTCTTTTTTCCATTTTTAGTATAGCATTAAGTGCTATATTAATTCACATAAGCATCAGAAAATGATCGAGTTAATTAGAACATTAAAGGAGGTCAAACTTGATATATGAATGAGATATTAGATCACGGAAAATTCTACAATGTGCTAACGTATGACATGCATACAATTGCCTTAAAAGTGGTAAAATGAGTCATCAAAATAGTAATATTAGTCCTCAAAGTGGTAACATGAATCCTTTTTTTTTTAGAATAAGATCCTTTATTAAAATGAAACCAAATTACATAACACGGGATGACCGGTAGTGGACAAGAATTCCCCACTCTCCTCCCTAAAACCTAAACCAGTTACGGGTCCATCACCATAAATGACTTCCATGAGCCGAAAGGGCCCAACCCCTAACCACCTATACCGCCCAACACCTCGGGCTACCGAGAATCCCGAGAATATCGATACCACCTCATAGACAACCGCAACAACAACCAACGCCCTCTTCCACACCATGTCCCAAAGATGCCAGACCACGTGCAGGGATCGCTCGTCAGCACATTGACCATAAGATAAAACCGACAATAAACCAATTCATCCCCAGGAAAAACACCACATCCATGGCACCTCAATTTGACCCAACCCTAGCTCAACAGAGTAGGGACATGCTAAAAACCAGAAAAACCTAACCAAAACTCTAACGAACTCCTAACCAAGAAAACTACTTTAAACAAAAACATAGACCAGCCGCCGCAATCATCTTCCTCCTCTTCAGTTGACCCGCCTGCAAACCACCACCATAGATCTGTCCCGTCGAACTCGCACCGCCGGAAAGACTCCATCCACGCAGCAAGCCACACCAACCTCACCTGTTGGCGGCCAGATCCAGGCATAAAGCCAGATCTCGATGAGCCCACACCGAGTATCAGTGAGAAACTCGCCGTGCCTTGTCACCCAGCTTCATCCAACCGCCAGAAAGTTTGACACCCTTGCACTCTTCGCCGATCGACCAAACTCGGAGAGGGAATCAGCGCCGTACGATCCATAGCAAACCGCCGCCACGATCCAGCCTCTGACCACCTGCGCCGATCGCCAACCAGCCATCTGTTTGCCTCAAAATCGTCTCGGCCGAAATGAGGGCCGAGGGACTTGTGGTTGAATCGTCCTTCTGAAATAGCGCGGGCGTGCCAACTCGCGGCCGAATGGCCAAGCGAGGTTTAGATATGATTTGCGCTTGTGTCTGACTTCTTTCAAATGATTGTAGGCCGAGGAAGGAACCCTCTCGGCCGTTAGGTTCTGATGCCTCTGTTGCAAGGACTTCGGTTAGGCGTCAATCCTGACCGGGATCTTCTATCACGTTCACTTCTTGAGTAAACTCAAAGGTTCGGGTGACAAGCGAGAGATCTATTGGGTGAAGGTACTCGCAAATCACGGTGAAGACGAAGGTGAAGTGGATTCGGTTGTCAAAGCGTTGTGAGATGATATATGTGTGAACAGCAAATCGCATTGATCCAATCCGGACTGGCCGAAAGAGATCAACGGACGAAGATTCTAAGTGCGAAAAGTAAAGTGCGGATAAATAAAGAACAAGTAAGGTGCTTGAATGTAAAGTACTGAATTGAAATAAGAAACTAGAAATGAAAAACAAGTTATAAAAGTTGAATCGAGGCAAAGTACCTATGAGATAGTAAGAGAAGTTTGTGTAAAAGTTGTATATTGATTTGTTTGTGTGGTGCAGGACCTTTTACAATGAGTTACAATGTGCTATATATACAAGTCAAAAACCCTAGCTAACTTGTCCTCCAAGACGTGGAATTGAAGTAGGATTCCCCTTCCTTTTAGGATTTATTCGTTTCGTAAAACTCTGACTTGGTTGATATCCGAAATCTTCACAATTACAATCACGGATTGACTTGAACTCCTTCCTTGTGAGGACTCTTCATCCGATGTTGTTGCCTAAATTTGGCCGAACATTAATTTTCATTTCGGCCCACATGAGTAACCGACCTTTTGAACCTGGACTAAACCAATCATATGGCCGCATGGTCCAACTTCCTGATTTTGGGTCGTCCGTTCCTAAAACCCCGGATCAAGCTGGGTAACCGACCGACACTTTTTCCTCGGTCGTATGACTTTGCAAACTATTTGTCTTGATTGGGTGCCAACTCAGTCTCATTTCTTCTAAATATGATCGTACGCGAGAGTAGCTAAATTCAGGTCCAAACATTGCCCCCCCAGTCTCATAAGCTTTGGCTGTCAAACCAAGTGGTTATGAGACTTGAATAAAAATGGAGTAAAAATTTTTCGATTCGGTTGGGCAACTTGAACCCTCAAACTCGGCCTTGACATGCAAAACTTGAAAGACTCGGCCGACACACCCCAAGTTTGAAAGCTCGGTCATATTATCTTGGAGCAGAAAAACAACTCGACCAAGACTTACTACTCGGTCGAGGCTACCACTCGACCAAGACGTATTACTCGGTCAAGACGTGCTACTCAGTCAAGAATTCTTACTCGGCCATTCCTTATGATATTCCAAAATTTGGCCGAAACGTCATGAGTCTAACAATGTTAGATTCAGTCATGCACGTGTCTCAACAACGTTGTGAGCTTGGTCGAGAAAAAACAACGTTGAAACTTTCGGCCGACGCATTCAAAGAGGAAAACTGGGCCGAGATGTCTAATTTCAAGACTTGGTCATGGTCGGCCAGTAATAAAGGCTAGAACTTAGTCATAGTTGTCAAAGCAATTATATATAATTATATATATGTGCAACCAGGAGCAAATGCTTGGTCGTGCAAAATAATTATATATAATTGTATATATGTATGTATAACCATGAGCAGGTGTTTGGCCATGCAAAACAATCATATATAATTATATATATGTATGTATAACCAGGAGCAGGTGTTTGGCCATGCAAAACAATCATATATAATTATATATATGCATAACCACGTGAACTCTGGTCATGAACACATATAATTATATAATAAGAGTATTGCGTGTGTCAGTAGATAAATTGAATTGTGTGGTCATCCTCTGTGCGAAACCTTCTTGAAAAATGGAGCGCTGACACCACGATTCTATTCCATAAAATCCACCCATATTTTCTAGATCTAGCCTCTGCGAACCGTCTTTGAAAATTTAACACTCCTTCAAATCTGGGTACCCAATTCTGGGTCTATACCCGACGCCGAAAAACTGTGGAGAAATCAATAATCTAGGACAACAACTAACCAATTTAACAACGGCGAGTTTCAAGGTGGGTTGCTGGTTTGGATTTGGCGTTGGTGAGCTGCAAAGCGGGCTGCCGTGATCTGGGCACGACGGCGGCGAGCTGCGAGGTGGGTAGCCGTGGTCTAGATATGACGGCAGTGTAGCTGCAAGGTGGTTGAGGCTTGAGTTTCGACTTCTCCAGCTATCTCAAGAGCGTGAGCAGCTAACTGGGTTAATTCGACAAGGGAGAGCTGGAAGTACTTGGGGATGTAAGTTGTCTAAATTTTTCCACTCTTAACAATGTGTGAGTAAGTTGAGAATTAGCCTAATTTCGGCTTTACGAGATTTGAAATGCATTCATGTCTCCCCTGTTTCTCGTCTGACAAAAATCTGGGTGAACCATAACTCTTGCTTAATTTGTCTTGATGAAATCTTGGAGATTGTCATAAGATGCTTGCATTTGATGAATAATTTGCCCCCTGAAAGTTACGCACTTTGAATCTGGCATTTAATCCCCAGATTAATGGTTCATCGAGAGTTTGAAAAATCAACCTCTTTTAATTATGGTGAGCACTTGCTGGTGATTTTCGGAGCTTTGAACATTGTTATTTGAAAAGTTGATTGCTGTGTTGATATATCACTAAAGGCATGGCCCTTAATTGAACTCACCAAATACCACTTGCATTGTTGCATTGCTTCTGCTTTCCTGTTGACAATCAAAATAGATTCTTGATTTCTGTGTGAAACATAGATCGAAATCTGTCATGCAGTGATTCTGTGATTTATTTGCAGGTTTGAATGAACTCCACTGTTGCTAAACAAAACTTTCCATGGCCGATGATACATCAGAAACTGAAACGGGGCTAGAGGACTGCGAAGCAACAAAAGCACAGTTGGCTGTAATGAAAGCAAAATTAGCCGAATTCTCAACCAAGTTTGAGGCTGCTTTTAGTGCTTCTGTGGACAAACTCCAAAGCTCTGTGGTATGTCGGTTGGCGAAGAACAAGGAACCGCGAAGAGAGTGCATATTAGGACCACATTACAGCTTCGGTATGCCGCCGGTCATCGACGAGGTTCTAGAAAATTCATTGGTGGACACATCTTGCCTGACCGGCGGAGCTAGCTGGTCTAGTTGGAACACAAATTCCAAACAGCCAGGGAGTTGGCCGAAAACGACACCCGAGTGGAAGAAATGGGTACCACGGATGGAGCATTTTTTCGGCCGCTCATGGAAAAAGTTTGGTATTTATGATAGCATTAAAATGTCCGAGCAGGAAATCTACATGGACCGGCCTCTCCTTGCTGCTGCCTTGTGTTTTTGGTCATCTGCTACTAACACCATGAACCTGCCACTTGGGCCAATGAGTCCAACCTTGCTAGATATGGCTGCAATATTTGGTTTTCGGCCGAATGGAGAGGAGATATGTGCTTTAGCTGACCTTCCTTCCTCTTTTCATGCTAGCCTGAAACCCAAAGTGAACAAGGATGACAAGAAAGCAAAACAAAAAGCTGATGTTAAAGCAAGGAAGTTGCTTAATTATAGCACTTTCTATGCCGAACATGCAATTGCCGAGGATGTGTCTACGGTTGAGAGGCATAACCCAAAACAACATGAACACGCCGCTTTCCTCCTCTATTGGCTATGCAAATATGTATTTTGCACCAAGTCGAACAAGTGTTTGTTTGAGTTTGCTGGTATTGCGGAGGCCCTTAGCTTGGGTAAACCTTTAGCCCTTGGTCCGTTTGTCCTTGCCTATCTTTACCGTACTTTGCGTAATGTAGTGACCAACAATATGACGCTGGATGTTGGAGGGCCATTATGGATGTTCCAGGTATGGGTGCAAACTTACTTTCGTCAGCTTCGACCAAGTCATCCTTTTGATTCCACTGTGATTCTCGGCCGCCAAATCATCTCTCTTGGTCCTCATGCACATTCAGTAGCCGAGTGCTTTGCTTTCTTCCTTTCGAGAAAGAGCATGACCAAGGAAGAGTTTGCCATATGCTATAGCCGAGATTATCCTTCTTGTCTTACATTAAACATAACGAAGCCATGGGAGAGGTCTTTGGACTTGTCAGTACTTCTACCTTGGGGGAGCATTCTGATTTCTCGAGACATAAACTATGGTCTCAAGGGTACACTGGGTCGGCCAGGGGTTGAGGTTTATCTTCCAAACTTTGTTGCGCGTCAGCTTGGCTTCATACAAAGTTGTCCAGCCTTCTTTCTAATGTCCCGGAATCGTTTTTCTTCATGGAGAGGTGGGTTTACAGACGCTGCGCATTGTTCGGCCGTCACTCTTTATTATCAGACTCAGTTTGGCAAGTTTGAGAGATCTGGCCTGAGCGCCCGCGAACCTGATCATAGAGCAACTCCGACTTTCCAATCTTGGTGGTCAACATTTATCAAGAAGAAACTTGGAGAGGACTTGCGGATAACCGAGCGTATTGCCTTGTATGGATTCCCGGGCTTGTTCACCAACAAAGGTGAGTAATCTCAACCAGACAACTTCCTTTGATCTCAAATACATTTCTAACGTTATGCTTTGTGTTCTAGGCAATGGCAAGAAGAAAGCACCGGTTGCTAAGTCGAAATCCAAAGAATTGTCTAAGGAAGGTAAATCCCAACTCACTGTCCGACCAATCGCTAATTTCTTTAGTTGCTAAATTTTTTTGCTATCTTGCAGAGCAAACTTCAAAGAAACGAGGATCAAAGTCGGGAAAAACTCTGCCTACCAAGAAGGTAAAGAAGTCACCTGACGTGGTGGAGAGTTCGGTCACGAATCCGGCCGACATTATGGTTAGTGAAGACATAATTTTCGAGGGTGATATGGATAATAGCCAAAATGCTCTAGCTGAAAATCACATCATGTCTGGAGCTGAGGATGCGGCCGAAACTAGTGATGCCTCAACCAACAATACGGGTTCGGCCGACAGTGAAGGTTCGCTTGATGAAGCACAGTCAGAAAACTTTGAGCATGAGGTAGGTTCTTGATTTAAAGTTGTGTGTTTCTCTCGTCTTGGTTATATGAATTGTGCCTGGCTAAATGACTTTCTTAATCTTGACAGGGAGATGGCCGTATTGATCACTCTTTGCCTCCTCCTGAGAGTTCCATGGTTGAGATTGACATGGATGTAAGCCTCTTGTATTCCCCTTTTGGACGATTTTATTTCTTGCTTGTCTGTGATTACTGATTCTTCTCTTTTGCAGGACTTGGGTGAGAACCAGCTTCCTAATATCGACCAACAACTCGCAAACTCAGCCAACCTTGCTAAGGATGCGGAAGACGTCGGTGTACTTGGCCGAGAGGCATTGCTTAACCACCAAATACCTGTCCAGGTAAAATATTTCAATCCAGCTTGGTGTTTATCGCCCTCATACTCTAGAAACAACTTGAACCTTTATTGTTTGTGCAGGTACGAGAATCTCGAAGCGGTTCAACCCTGGAGTTGGCTCTTTTCAACCCAACTGAATCAACTCCTTCTATGTTCGGAATGCTTACCTCTCCTCCTACTGAAGGGATACCTCGAAGTGATCAAGCTATCGTTTGCGCCTCATCGTCGGCTGAGCCTGTGGTGAGTGACTCAAAAACTTCAGGTTTTGTTCGCCCTAGCTGAATTAAATCAATCTCGTTTTTTTTTTTTTTTTTTTTTTTTTTTTTTTTTTTTTTCTAGGAACAAACAACAGGTGATCCTGGTTTGGAGTTACTTCAGTTTCTCGATACGCTAGATAACAATGCGAGCCCGGTAGAGGAAAAGCTTGAGACAAATGAAACCAAGAAGGCACTTGAATCGGTCAGACAGTTTTTGGGTTGTGATACGAGAGCAGTAACCGAGACTAGTTTCCTTGCCTTCAAGGAGGCGGTTGAAGTACTTATTTCAGCCAACCACTTATCTCAAGTAGAAGCTTATGAAGTTCATGCCCTTTTGTCCCGTGCAAATTTTAGTCTTTCTCCTTGCTTAGAAGCCCAAAAAGAGTTTGAAACCGGCGAGAAGTTGATAAGTGAGTATAAAGACATTCGCCAGTCTACCGATCTTGGCCAACTTCATAAGTTGAAGACTTCTTTGGACGAGGGAAGGCAAAAAGTGCGTGATTTGAAAAAGCAATTGGTCGAAGCTGAAGAGCAAGTCAAAGTCACTTCGGCTGCCATCCGAACCATTGTTCCTCAACAAGATCTACCTAGGTATAGCTTGATTTTGTCCTCGGTCAAGTCATACAACAAGAAGAGAGGCATCTTGAAGAGAAAGGTCGACCAAGGTATGGAGGACTTGGAAAAGGTTAGGGAAATTCTTCGGTCTCCTCTACCCTCTGACATGTAGTTATAGGGGAATATGGTATTCATCTCGGCTTATATTTTGTACATGGTCCTAGGACCATAACTCAGCCGGTTGCCTTAATTTTGTAGAGTCTGACCGACCTTATTTGTAGGACTCACATTCTAATTTGCGTATATGACCGGTTGATCATTCGGCCGCTATTTTGTCAATAGATTCAGCTTCTTTTGACTTCATATGTTTCCTTGAAGGTTGAGTCTAACCGACCTTATTTGCAGGACTCATATATTTCGTCCAACTAGGTCCTAATACTTGTCTTGCACTTTATTTTGAGCTTGGTTAAACCAACATCTTCAGCTTGGCTGACCCTCCTATTTACCTTGGCAGAAATTACCTCAGTTGATTCGGCCGACTTATTTAACTCGGCCCTTAATCTTGACAGGGAGATGGCCGTATTGATCACTCTTTGCCTCCTCCTGAGAGTTCCATGGTTGAGATTGACATGGATGTAAGCCTCTTGTATTCCCCTTTTGGACGATTTTATTTCTTGCTTGTCTGTGATTACTGATTCTTCTCTTTTGCAGGACTTGGGTGAGAACCAGCTTCCTAATATCGACCAACAACTCGCAAACTCAGCCAACCTTGCTAAGGATGCGGAAGACGTCGGTGTACTTGGCCGAGAGGCATTGCTTAACCACCAAATACCTGTCCAGGTAAAATATTTCAATCCAGCTTGGTGTTTATCGCCCTCATACTCTAGAAACAACTTGAACCTTTATTGTTTGTGCAGGTACGAGAATCTCGAAGCGGTTCAACCCTGGAGTTGGCTCTTTTCAACCCAACTGAATCAACTCCTTCTATGTTCGGAATGCTTACCTCTCCTCCTACTGAAGGGATACCTCGAAGTGATCAAGCTATCGTTTGCGCCTCATCGTCGGCTGAGCCTGTGGTGAGTGACTCAAAAACTTCAGGTTTTGTTCGCCCTAGCTGAATTAAATCAATCTCGTTTTTTTTTTTTTTTTTTTTTTTTTTTTTTTTTTTTCTAGGAACAAACAACAGGTGATCCTGGTTTGGAGTTACTTCAGTTTCTCGATACGCTAGATAACAATGCGAGCCCGGTAGAGGAAAAGCTTGAGACAAATGAAACCAAGAAGGCACTTGAATCGGTCAGACAGTTTTTGGGTTGTGATACGAGAGCAGTAACCGAGACTAGTTTCCTTGCCTTCAAGGAGGCGGTTGAAGTACTTATTTCAGCCAACCACTTATCTCAAGTAGAAGCTTATGAAGTTCATGCCCTTTTGTCCCGTGCAAATTTTAGTCTTTCTCCTTGCTTAGAAGCCCAAAAAGAGTTTGAAACCGGCGAGAAGTTGATAAGTGAGTATAAAGACATTCGCCAGTCTACCGATCTTGGCCAACTTCATAAGTTGAAGACTTCTTTGGACGAGGGAAGGCAAAAAGTGCGTGATTTGAAAAAGCAATTGGTCGAAGCTGAAGAGCAAGTCAAAGTCACTTCGGCTGCCATCCGAACCATTGTTCCTCAACAAGATCTACCTAGGTATAGCTTGATTTTGTCCTCGGTCAAGTCATACAACAAGAAGAGAGGCATCTTGAAGAGAAAGGTCGACCAAGGTATGGAGGACTTGGAAAAGGTTAGGGAAATTCTTCGGTCTCCTCTACCCTCTGACATGTAGTTATAGGGGAATATGGTATTCATCTCGGCTTATATTTTGTACATGGTCCTAGGACCATAACTCAGCCGGTTGCCTTAATTTTGTAGAGTCTGACCGACCTTATTTGTAGGACTCACATTCTAATTTGCGTATATGACCGGTTGATCATTCGGCCGCTATTTTGTCAATAGATTCAGCTTCTTTTGACTTCATATGTTTCCTTGAAGGTTGAGTCTAACCGACCTTATTTGCAGGACTCATATATTTCGTCCAACTAGGTCCTAATACTTGTCTTGCACTTTATTTTGAGCTTGGTTAAACCAACATCTTCAGCTTGGCTGACCCTCCTATTTACCTTGGCAGAAATTACCTCAGTTGATTCGGCCGACTTATTTAACTCGGCCCTTAATCTTGACAGGGAGATGGCCGTATTGATCACTCTTTGCCTCCTCCTGAGAGTTCCATGGTTGAGATTGACATGGATGTAAGCCTCTTGTATTCCCCTTTTGGACGATTTTATTTCTTGCTTGTCTGTGATTACTGATTCTTCTCTTTTGCAGGACTTGGGTGAGAACCAGCTTCCTAATATCGACCAACAACTCGCAAACTCAGCCAACCTTGCTAAGGATGCGGAAGACGTCGGTGTACTTGGCCGAGAGGCATTGCTTAACCACCAAATACCTGTCCAGGTAAAATATTTCAATCCAGCTTGGTGTTTATCGCCCTCATACTCTAGAAACAACTTGAACCTTTATTGTTTGTGCAGGTACGAGAATCTCGAAGCGGTTCAACCCTGGAGTTGGCTCTTTTCAACCCAACTGAATCAACTCCTTCTATGTTCGGAATGCTTACCTCTCCTCCTACTGAAGGGATACCTCGAAGTGATCAAGCTATCGTTTGCGCCTCATCGTCGGCTGAGCCTGTGGTGAGTGACTCAAAAACTTCAGGTTTTGTTCGCCCTAGCTGAATTAAATCAATCTCGTTTTTTTTTTTTTTTTTTTTTTTTCTAGGAACAAACAACAGGTGATCCTGGTTTGGAGTTACTTCAGTTTCTCGATACGCTAGATAACAATGCGAGCCCGGTAGAGGAAAAGCTTGAGACAAATGAAACCAAGAAGGCACTTGAATCGGTCAGACAGTTTTTGGGTTGTGATACGAGAGCAGTAACCGAGACTAGTTTCCTTGCCTTCAAGGAGGCGGTTGAAGTACTTATTTCAGCCAACCACTTATCTCAAGTAGAAGCTTATGAAGTTCATGCCCTTTTGTCCCGTGCAAATTTTAGTCTTTCTCCTTGCTTAGAAGCCCAAAAAGAGTTTGAAACCGGCGAGAAGTTGATAAGTGAGTATAAAGACATTCGCCAGTCTACCGATCTTGGCCAACTTCATAAGTTGAAGACTTCTTTGGACGAGGGAAGGCAAAAAGTGCGTGATTTGAAAAAGCAATTGGTCGAAGCTGAAGAGCAAGTCAAAGTCACTTCGGCTGCCATCCGAACCATTGTTCCTCAACAAGATCTACCTAGGTATAGCTTGATTTTGTCCTCGGTCAAGTCATACAACAAGAAGAGAGGCATCTTGAAGAGAAAGGTCGACCAAGGTATGGAGGACTTGGAAAAGGTTAGGGAAATTCTTCGGTCTCCTCTACCCTCTGACATGTAGTTATAGGGGAATATGGTATTCATCTCGGCTTATATTTTGTACATGGTCCTAGGACCATAACTCAGCCGGTTGCCTTAATTTTGTAGAGTCTGACCGACCTTATTTGTAGGACTCACATTCTAATTTGCGTATATGACCGGTTGATCATTCGGCCGCTATTTTGTCAATAGATTCAGCTTCTTTTGACTTCATATGTTTCCTTGAAGGTTGAGTCTAACCGACCTTATTTGCAGGACTCATATATTTCGTCCAACTAGGTCCTAATACTTGTCTTGCACTTTATTTTGAGCTTGGTTAAACCAACATCTTCAGCTTGGCTGACCCTCCTATTTACCTTGGCAGAAATTACCTCAGTTGATTCGGCCGACTTATTTAACTCGGCCCTTAATCTTGACAGGGAGATGGCCGTATTGATCACTCTTTGCCTCCTCCTTAGAGTTCCATGGTTGAGATTGACATGGATGTAAGCCTCTTGTATTCCCCTTTTGGACGATTTTATTTCTTGCTTGTCTGTGATTACTGATTCTTCTCTTTTGCAGGACTTGGGTGAGAACCAGCTTCCTAATATCGACCAACAACTCGCAAACTCAGCCAACCTTGCTAAGGATGCGGAAGACGTCGGTGTACTTGGCCGAGAGGCATTGCTTAACCACCAAATACCTGTCCAGGTAAAATATTTCAATCCAGCTTGGTGTTTATCGCCCTCATACTCTAGAAACAACTTGAACCTTTATTGTTTGTGCAGGTACGAGAATCTCGAAGCGGTTCAACCCTGGAGTTGGCTCTTTTCAACCCAACTGAATCAACTCCTTCTATGTTCGGAATGCTTACCTCTCCTCCTACTGAAGGGATACCTCGAAGTGATCAAGCTATCGTTTGCGCCTCATCGTCGGCTGAGCCTGTGGTGAGTGACTCAAAAACTTCAGGTTTTGTTCGCCCTAGCTGAATTAAATCAATCTCGTTTTTTTTTTTTTTTTTTTTTTTTTTTTTTTTTTTTTTTTCTAGGAACAAACAACAGGTGATCCTGGTTTGGAGTTACTTCAGTTTCTCGATACGCTAGATAACAATGCGAGCCCGGTAGAGGAAAAGCTTGAGACAAATGAAACCAAGAAGGCACTTGAATCGGTCAGACAGTTTTTGGGTTGTGATACGAGAGCAGTAACCGAGACTAGTTTCCTTGCCTTCAAGGAGGCGGTTGAAGTACTTATTTCAGCCAACCACTTATCTCAAGTAGAAGCTTATGAAGTTCATGCCCTTTTGTCCCGTGCAAATTTTAGTCTTTCTCCTTGCTTAGAAGCCCAAAAAGAGTTTGAAACCGGCGAGAAGTTGATAAGTGAGTATAAAGACATTCGCCAGTCTACCGATCTTGGCCAACTTCATAAGTTGAAGACTTCTTTGGACGAGGGAAGGCAAAAAGTGCGTGATTTGAAAAAGCAATTGGTCGAAGCTGAAGAGCAAGTCAAAGTCACTTCGGCTGCCATCCGAACCATTGTTCCTCAACAAGATCTACCTAGGTATAGCTTGATTTTGTCCTCGGTCAAGTCATACAACAAGAAGAGAGGCATCTTGAAGAGAAAGGTCGACCAAGGTATGGAGGACTTGGAAAAGGTTAGGGAAATTCTTCGGTCTCCTCTACCCTCTGACATGTAGTTATAGGGGAATATGGTATTCATCTCGGCTTATATTTTGTACATGGTCCTAGGACCATAACTCAGCCGGTTGCCTTAATTTTGTAGAGTCTGACCGACCTTATTTGTAGGACTCACATTCTAATTTGCGTATATGACCGGTTGATCATTCGGCCGCTATTTTGTCAATAGATTCAGCTTCTTTTGACTTCATATGTTTCCTTGAAGGTTGAGTCTAACCGACCTTATTTGCAGGACTCATATATTTCGTCCAACTAGGTCCTAATACTTGTCTTGCACTTTATTTTGAGCTTGGTTAAACCAACATCTTCAGCTTGGCTGACCCTCCTATTTACCTTGGCAGAAATTACCTCAGTTGATTCGGCCGACTTATTTAACTCGGCCCTTAATCTTGACAGGGAGATGGCCGTATTGATCACTCTTTGCCTCCTCCTGAGAGTTCCATGGTTGAGATTGACATGGATGTAAGCCTCTTGTATTCCCCTTTTGGACGATTTTATTTCTTGCTTGTCTGTGATTACTGATTCTTCTCTTTTGCAGGACTTGGGTGAGAACCAGCTTCCTAATATCGACCAACAACTCGCAAACTCAGCCAACCTTGCTAAGGATGCGGAAGACGTCGGTGTACTTGGCCGAGAGGCATTGCTTAACCACCAAATACCTGTCCAGGTAAAATATTTCAATCCAGCTTGGTGTTTATCGCCCTCATACTCTAGAAACAACTTGAACCTTTATTGTTTGTGCAGGTACGAGAATCTCGAAGCGGTTCAACCCTGGAGTTGGCTCTTTTCAACCCAACTGAATCAACTCCTTCTATGTTCGGAATGCTTACCTCTCCTCCTACTGAAGGGATACCTCGAAGTGATCAAGCTATCGTTTGCGCCTCATCGTCGGCTGAGCCTGTGGTGAGTGACTCAAAAACTTCAGGTTTTGTTCGCCCTAGCTGAATTAAATCAATCTCGTTTTTTTTTTTTTTTTTTTTTTTTCTAGGAACAAACAACAGGTGATCCTGGTTTGGAGTTACTTCAGTTTCTCGATACGCTAGATAACAATGCGAGCCCGGTAGAGGAAAAGCTTGAGACAAATGAAACCAAGAAGGCACTTGAATCGGTCAGACAGTTTTTGGGTTGTGATACGAGAGCAGTAACCGAGACTAGTTTCCTTGCCTTCAAGGAGGCGGTTGAAGTACTTATTTCAGCCAACCACTTATCTCAAGTAGAAGCTTATGAAGTTCATGCCCTTTTGTCCCGTGCAAATTTTAGTCTTTCTCCTTGCTTAGAAGCCCAAAAAGAGTTTGAAACCGGCGAGAAGTTGATAAGTGAGTATAAAGACATTCGCCAGTCTACCGATCTTGGCCAACTTCATAAGTTGAAGACTTCTTTGGACGAGGGAAGGCAAAAAGTGCGTGATTTGAAAAAGCAATTGGTCGAAGCTGAAGAGCAAGTCAAAGTCACTTCGGCTGCCATCCGAACCATTGTTCCTCAACAAGATCTACCTAGGTATAGCTTGATTTTGTCCTCGGTCAAGTCATACAACAAGAAGAGAGGCATCTTGAAGAGAAAGGTCGACCAAGGTATGGAGGACTTGGAAAAGGTTAGGGAAATTCTTCGGTCTCTTCTACCCTCTGACATGTAGTTATAGGGGAATATGGTATTCATCTCGGCTTATATTTTGTACATGGTCCTAGGACCATAACTCAGCCGGTTGCCTTAATTTTGTAGAGTCTGACCGACCTTATTTGTAGGACTCACATTCTAATTTGCGTATATGACCGGTTGATCATTCGGCCGCTATTTTGTCAATAGATTCAGCTTCTTTTGACTTCATATGTTTCCTTGAAGGTTGAGTCTAACCGACCTTATTTGCAGGACTCATATATTTCGTCCAACTAGGTCCTAATACTTGTCTTGCACTTTATTTTGAGCTTGGTTAAACCAACATCTTCAGCTTGGCTGACCCTCCTATTTACCTTGGCAGAAATTACCTCAGTTGATTCGGCCGACTTATTTAACTCGGCCAAATGAATTACTTGACTCTGGACAATACAATTTTGGTTGATTCGGCCAACACTTCATGTTTAACTTTGGCCGATAAAATAAAAGTAAATTCCAACAATGTAAATAAAGGGATGTCAAGAGACACTTAAACGTTGTTTATGCACAAACATACAACATAACATAGTCAGCCGAGTTTACAAGCCCAATACTCGGCCGGTATTTCCCTAGATGGTACACTACAATTCTTGATCCATCATTTCCCAAGTAGTGGGGTAATATCTCTTAAGGAATTGCCCATTGATAGGCATTGCATGCAACTCTCCATCTTGGTCCCTTAATTGATACGCACCTTTTCCTAGCACTTGATCGATGATAAACGGACCTTCCCACCTTGGCGACCATTTTCCGAAACGTCTATCTTTAGTTCCGATAGGCAAAACGGCTTTCCAAACCAAATCTTCCTCAGCAAATGACTTGGACTTAACTCTCTTGTTGTATGCACGAGCCACAGCCTTTTTTTGTGCTTCCATTCGGTTGTAAGCGTCCATTCGTTCTTGGTCAAGTTCTTCAAGTTCCTGAATCATTGCCTGAGTGTAGTCGTCAGCCACCATTTCATTTTGAGCAGCAAATCTAAGTGATTTCAATTTCACCTCAACAGGTAACATAGCATCGTGCCCATAAGTTAGCGCAAAAGGCGTTGTCCCTGTGGCCGTACGTTTGGACGTCCGAAAGGCCCACAATGTTTCGGAGAGTAGATTGTGCCAATCCCTGGGATTATCTTGAACCATCTTCTTGAGTATATTTATAATGCCTTTATTGCTGGCTTCGGCCTGACCATTTGCTTGGGCATAGTAAGGTGTCGAGTGAGTTAACTTGATGCCCAGACTATCTGTGAGTTCATGCATTGCTTCGGCTATGAAAACAGAACCCCTGTCGGCCGTTATGGTTTCAGGTATCCCAAACCTGTGTACAATGTTTTCCTCCACAAACTTGATCACTGTCTGACTTGAGATAGTAACGTATGGTTTGGCCTCTACCCATTTAGTGAAATAATCAGTGGCAACCAAAATCCATACATGTTGTTTTGATGATGGTGGTCTAATACTCCCTATAATGTCCATGGCCCAACCTCGAAACGGCCATGGCTTAACAATTTGATGGAGGACGTCGGCCGGAACTCTTTGCACAGGTGCATGAATTTGACACTTCTTGCAGCTCTTTGCGAATTCAATGCAATCCTTTAGAATTGTTGGCCAGTAGAAACCGTGTCTTCGAATTAACCACCTCATTTTGATTCCAGCCTGGTGCGCACCACATATCCCCTCATGGACATCTCTCATGACTTCCAAAGTCTCTTGCCCCCCTATACAAAGAAGGAGTAGATCATCAGAGCTTTTGCGGTACACTGCTTCTTTGTATATAACGAAATGTCCAGCCAAGTACCGAGTCTTCCGGTCATGATTACCTTGAGGATTTTTGTGGAACTTGATAATGGGGAGTCTCCAATCATCGGGTTCGATGTCGATAACAAAAACATCCTCTGAGACTCCTCTATCTTCTAATGCCGGGAGGGTACGTTTGGCAATCTTAATGACTCGGGAGTCATCTCCTTCGGGGATCCGTAACCCTGAGGCTAATTGGGCCATCTCATTGGCCTCCATGTTCTGTCCCCTTGGGAGGTGGGCGAAAGAGATTCGGTCGAACGTATTGGCGAGCTGGTCAGCTAAAGCGTGATAGGATAAAAGTCCCCAGCTTGTGCATTTGAATTCCTTATTCATTTGGTTAATGACCAGTTGAGAATCCCCGAACACCAGAACTCGCCGTGCTCCCATCTCCTGGAGAATCTCCAAACCAACAATAAGAGCCTCATATTCTGCCTGATTGTTTGTGCATGTAAAGTCTAATTGGAAGGCGAACTGGAACTTTAGTCCTTCAGGCGTTTCAATGACAACACCAGCTCCGGCGGAAAATTCAGTACTAGACCCATCAAAATACATGGTCCAGTGGTTATTGGTCATGGAAGCCACATATATGATCCCAATATCAACCTCCTCTGCTCCCTCAAACTCGGTCGAAGGGTGATGAGCAAGAAAATCAGCCAATGCTTGACCCTTGACTGACTTTTGAGACACGTATTGAAACGTGAACTCAGACAACGCCATGGTCCATTTTCCAATTCGGCCTCTTATGATGGGCCGAGTCAACATGTACTTTACTAAATCGGTCTTGGATATGACTTGGACGACCGAGGGTAACATGTAGTGCCGAAGCCTGATGGCTGAAAAGAACAATGCAAGACAAAGCCTCTCAATAGGCGTATACCGAGTTTCCACATCAGTGAGGATCCGGCTCAAGTAATGCACAGCACATTCCTTGCCATTGTCGTTGTCTTGTGCCAATAGGCTTCCTATTGAATTATTCGATGCCGATATGTATAACTTTAAAGGCCTGCCGCGTACTGGGGGTACTAAGACTGGTGGGTTTGATAAGTATTGTTTGAGTTGGTCGAATGCCGCTTGGTGCTCTGTTCTCCAAACAAACTCACCCTCGGCCCTGATTTTCAAAAGTGAAGAAAAATGCTGAATCTTGCCGGCCGAGTTAGAGATGAAACGCCTTAGAAAATTTACCTTCCCCAGGAATGATTGAAGTTCCTTCTTTGTGTTCGGAGCAGGTGCCTCCATAATCGCCTTAGCTTTGTTTTTGTCGATTTCAATTCCTTTTTTATGAACTACAAAACCAAGGAACATACCGGTTGATACTCCAAAAAGGCATTTGTCGGGGTTCATTTTTAGTTTGTGAGCTCGCATTCGTACGAATGTCGGTCGAAGGTCGGCCAAATGATTTTGTTTCTTGGCCGACTTTACCACAATGTCATCAATGTATACTTCGACCGTGTGGCCAATAAGGTCATGAAAGATCATATTCATGGCCCTTTGATAGGTTGCTCCGGCGTTTTTAAGCCCAAATGGCATAACGAGCCACTCAAATGTTCCTATTGCGCCTGGGCATCTGAACGCCGTTTTGTGAACATCTTCTTCGGCGATAAAGATTTGGTTGTATCCAGCATGCCCGTCCATGAAAGAAAGGATTTCATGTTTGGCCGCACCATCCACAAGCAAGTCGGCCACGGGCATTGGGTATTCATCCTTGGGTGTGGCCAAGTTTAGATTTCGAAAATCAACACATATGCGCATTTTGCCATTCTTTTTCCTTACTGGCACAATATTAGATAACCATTCAACATACCTGGCCGTTCGAATAAAACCGGCCTTTAATAAACGTTCCATTTCTTCTTTAATTTCGGGCAAAACCTCGGCGGCACATCGCCGAGGAGGTTGCTTGTAAGGTTTACAATTGGGATTTATAGGCAACCTATGTTCTACTATGCTTCTATCTAAACCTGGCATTTCATGATAACTCCAGGCAAAACAATCTTGAAACTCAGTCAGCAAAGCCTTCAAATCTTCCTTCATCTTGGGTGGCAGGAGCTTGCTGATCCGGACTATCCGAGGCTCCTCGGTGGTCCCTAAATTTAGTTCTTCTAGTGGGTCTTGAGTTTCAGTAAGGTCGTCTTCCAACTCGGCCGGTGCAGGGCCGATGTCTTCTAGCTTCAACTCATCCTCTGGTGCTCATTCTGAGATAAATTCTATCAAATTCATGGCCGAATCACTCTGAAGGGAGTTTTCGGCCCAATGGGCCAGCAGTTTCCTCATTGTTGATTCAACCGCGGCCAATGGTGTCTCCTTCTCTAGGCCACTATCCATGGATTATGGGATCAAACAGGTCCGCCAATACTGGCCGCTCCGAGTCCTCGTGGACTTTCTCGGCGCCTAGGGCCAGTGCTCTTCTCATGGTTATCCTTGTAATTCGGCCAGTACCATCTTCCCTCTGAATTTCTGAGCACCCAATTTCCTCCTCGTAGTATTGGGCATCAATTGCATTGGCCGAAGCTTTCAGTGGTTGAGAGTCAGCTTCCACTACTTCCACGGTGTCCCCATTCCAGAAAACCAGAAGCTGATGCATGGACGATGGGATGCACATACTCTGATGTATCCAGTCTCTCCCAAGGATAGCATTATAGCAAGGCCTGGAATCTATGACGAAGAAACCGGTCATCATGCTCTTGTTACCTACCGTGACTTCCAAAGGTAGAATTCCCTTGGTCTGCTTCTTACCCCTGGAGAAATCTCGGATGGCGATCTCGGAGGATACAATATCTTTGTCAGTCTTTTTTAACTTCTCGGCAACCGAAATAGGAATAACATTTACGGCTGCTCCACCATCTACCAATACTCTTGATATTGGATATCCCTCAAAATGAGCCGTGATGTACAACGGCTTGATATGCTTGGACATTGCTGGTGTTGGCTTAGGAAAGTAGGCTTTGGCCAAGTCTTGGACTGGAGCTGGGCATTCACTTTCTTCTCGGACATCTCCCTCCATCCCGTCCGGCTGTCCTGGCTGAGCCTGAAACTCAAGCGGAAGAACATACACCATATCAATGGCGGTATCTTCTTTATTTTCGGCTTGAGCCGACCGTACGACCTCGACCTCATTCCCATTCCACAAAACAAGAAGTTGATGTACTGAAGACGGGATACAAGCATTTTGGTGGATCCAATCACGACCCAGTATGGCAGTGCATGAGTTGTCGGTGGGGATGACAAAGAAACAAGTTGTCGAACTTTTCTTTCCTACAGTTACTGTCAATGGCAATGCTCCTCTGACTTCAGCCTCTTCCCCTGTATAGTCGTAAATAGAAATATCAGTTGGAACAAAGCCATACCTGGCAGGGTGGAGTTGACGTATAATGGAACAAGGAAGGATGTTGACAGCTGATCCCCCATCCACTAAAACCCTCGAAAATCGGTATCCACCTATATAAGCATCAATGAGGATGGGATCTTTGACTTGGGTCATGGAATCACTCGGCCGAGAAAAATATATTCCGGCCGAATCTCTTCCTCTCTGCACTTGGTCGGAAGCATTTTTGGTTGATGACCGAACGCTAATCATATTCACGTCCTGAGATGTTGGGATAATAACTTCCTCGGCCTCCCTGGCCGAAGGTTGGATACTTGTCTCGGTCAAAGGGTTCATGGTGGTATCAGCCTGTGGATTGGAGGTTGGGACGTCAGGAACCTGATTGATATCATCGTAGTCAACATGTTCCTCATAATCCCCTATGTCATCATAATCCCCCATATCTTCATCCAATAGGTCCTCATTGTCCTCCAATAGGCCCTCATCGCCCTCTACTATGCCCCTATCACCCTGGCCATCGACTTCAAGATCTAAGTCATCTAAATGCTGGTCTTGTGTATCAGTTGCGTCAGTGTCCTCTAACCATTTGGCCAGGTCTTGGTTTGCTTGAGCTTGCTGACGATTTTCTTCTTCTCGGACATGGTGGTCGAAGCGTTTCATCAGCTCTCTTTCCTGAGTAGTCATCCCATACATCTCGACCGCAGATTGGATCTTATGGAACTTCTTCAAATACTTCAAATCTCTGTCCGAGATCGGGATTTCCTCATCACCGACTTTAAGCTCTATGCCTTCTTGGACAGCCTGGTAAGTAATTTTTAAACCAAGGCTAGAATCCAAGTCCAACAAAAGGGTTGCTGACTTTGGGCATTCAGCGATCATATGTAACGTATCCATCTCCTTGTTTGTTGGTCCGTACAATGCAAGGGCAGAATTCTTTCGGTGATACTCTTTCATTCTCCTAAGCCCCTTAGCTGAAAAGGGCGGGTTCAGGTCCTTGTAAAGCTTTACGACAAGCTCTTCATTGCCATTCGATTCAGAAATTTCTTCTTCCTCTTCACCCGATGCCGGTGTACCTGATGAAGACGTGGGTGAACGCGGGGCGTGAAGAATTTCCCATCTTTCTCGATCCATCTTCTCCATGCGTTCCTCAAATATGAACGCCAGTCTTTGTTCCTCAATTGTTAGGCCGAACAAATCTTCGGCCGAGTGCACATCAAAGTATTCTCTCAAATATTGTAGGTCGTCTTTCGAAATAGGAAGAGAATTATAATCAGCCTTTATTTCCTGATCTTCCAAATAAGCTTGATACTTGGCTCTCACGCCTCTTCTCACATCAGGCGCCCAGAGTTCTTCGAATCTGTTGCAATCCCTACGCACTATATTTAAAAGCTTGTTTTCCTCCTTAGTCAAACCATACCAATCAATGGCCGAATGCAAAAGATGATAGTTTCGCATAGTTACGAGTCCTTCCGCCGTAAAGGGTGGATCTCGACTCCTATCCACTACAACCAACGGTTTTGGGCGAGGGGCCTCTTTGAAGTGAACTTTCAATACCCCCTTCCTGCTTGAGTCGATTTCCATATCTTCAGTATCCCGAGTTGATTTATCCACATGAGGATTGTTGCTCTTTCTCTCGTATGTCCTAATCCTTCTCGGTGCCGTTTCGTATCCGGACCTTTTAACGGGTCGTGGAGGTGAAGTTCTGGTTGTCCCGCTCAGCCGAGCTTTCTTAGCCTCAGCTAATTGCCTTTGCTGTCTTCTCAATTGTGTTTTCGTCATGGGGGCAATCGGCTGGTCCCTTGAAACACGGCCGTACCAACGATTGTCAGAAACCAAAGGAGGCTTAAAAGTCCTTACTGGCCGGGAGCTTCCATCACGGTCATAGCTATCACGGCTACAACCCTCATCTCTATGATATTTCCTTTTGTCCCTCTCGTTTCGGCCGTAGTATTCTTCATCATAAAATGGCCGATCAAAATTTAGGCGCCTCCTTACCGGCTCCCTTCTATCCGGTTTATCAAGACGATGGAACACGCCCTTCGGACTTCCCCTTGGACTGTGCGGACCATACTTATCCGATGTATCTGGGGTCAATGGTCGCTTTGTGGTAACCTGAGACCTGAATCTCTGTTTGTCCGCCTCGGCCTTACCTACTTCGGCCGAGATAATTCCTTTGCCCCGAGGTTCTACTCTAGAATGCGCCTTTTCGGGTATATTCCCTATTTTGGTTCCTGTTGGTGCACTCTCGGCTTTTTGAGCCGAATTAGAAGTTTTATCAACCGGCTCTGGCTTCTGGAATTTCAAAACCCCTTCAAGCAGGACTTCTTCTTGACACCGAGTGCATAAAACAGCTACTTTTGGTGGCTCAAGCTTGATACTCCCAATAGTGAGTCCTCCGGCCGTTGGCTGGGCCGATGATTGGAGCCTACCAGTAGTCTTGCTAGCATCTTCCGTTTTGCTTGGAGCATCCCCATCTTTGGGGACTCTGATATATACCATGTTCACTTGAGCTTCGGGAAATGGGTTGGTGTCAACCTTCATTGCTGGCTTATTTTCAGGGAACTTGAGAGTTCCTGCGTCAATGAGATCCTGTATCAAATCACGAAAAATAACACAGTTGTTAGTTGCATGCTTCCATGAATTATGATACTTGCAAAAAGTCTTCCCCTTGATCTCTTCGGCCTTGGGGCGTATATGGCCGAAAGAAAGTTGAATCATTTTCTCGGCCAAGAGTTGATCAAAGATCAAATCGGCCTTAGCTATATTGAAAGTGTAAGTACGTGCATTAGTTTTTGTAGTGTTTGTGCTTTGGGTTAGTGGTGGTTTGGTTTGCTTTGGGTCAACCCGTTCCAAAGCTTTGCACACACGGGGCTGCTTAATCACCATTTCGGCCGAATCCACATCAACCGAGTCTTCGTTTAAGTCCGCTCCAAACCGGTCGACCGCATTAACGGCCTGATTCTTGTAATACGTACCCTTTGATGCTGCCCGCTTTTGAGCTTCCTCCCTTAAGATGGCATCATACCGGTCGATTCTTGTCTCGAGCTCGAATAGATCATTAAAGGTAACACCTTCAAAATGCTCTCTGAATTTGAAGCTCAAACCAGCTACCGCCATATCTACGAACTCTGATTCAGGCAGTCTTACTCGGCATCGTGCTCTAGCTAATTTGAAGCGGCTTAAGTATTCTTGTGCAGTCTCATGACTCATCTGCGACGTCTTGGCTAAGTCAGCCAACCTAATCTCTTGTTGCGCTCGATAATATTGGTCATGGAAAGCTCGTTCCATTTCCCTCCAATTATTGACTGAGTTGGGGGGGGAGATTGATGAACCAAGTGAAGGCTGGTCCCGTGAGGGAGTGGACGAATAGCCTTAGCTTGTTGTCGTCAGAGCTAGCCTCTCCGCACTGGGCCGTGAATCGGCCAATGTGTTCTACAGTGGATTGATATGCATCTCCGGAGAACAATGTGAATGAGGGAATGCGATATCCTGCTGGGTACGGGATGGTATCGATATATGCAGGATACGGTTTAGCATAACTTGGTCTCTCCACCCGTCTTGGTAAGACTCCCATAAGATCTTCAACTAAATTTTGAAACTCATTGAGCCGAACCGGTCGGTCTTGACCTCTTCCTTGATGATTGTTCTGCTGATGGTTTTGAGCCACATTGTTGTTTACCTGGTTCGGCTGAGGGATAAATCCTTGGCCGAATCCCATTTCGGGTGGCATGCCATAAGGCGGATATGGCATCCTTGGCTGCTGTTGCATATTTGGCATCCTTGGCTGCTGTTGCATATTCATCTGGTTTGTAGCAGCCATGTTGACTTGGTTGGGTTGGATTTGAGCCTGCATGTTATGCTGGTGTCCCATGATTTCGTGCGCTCCATTATTCCCGTTAGCCATCAATTGTTGGTAGATGAGGAGCAGGGTGTTATTGAGATTTCCCATTTGGGTACTAGTGTTATTGTTGATGCTTGCTGCCAAGTCTCGACCCAAACCATCTACCGAGAGCCTCAACTCATGGACAGTCCTCCTAGACTCGTCGGCCATCATTCGAGCTATCTCCTCGGCCGAAGGGTTGAAATTTGGATAAATCCCCCATTGGTTTTGTCCAGACTGTGATAAGTTTTGATGTGAAAGAACCATTTGTCCGGAAGGCATTCCAAATGGTGTCACCGACGTAGATTCGGTCTGAATGCTTGGTACGATCATGGCCATACTTGACATTCCTATGGTTGAGGTGTTGGTAGCCCCTAGGACGGCCTGGGTTGCGGCCGTAGTTCCATGACCAGTCGTGACCGTAGACGTGACCGGGGTTGAGGTACGTGATGGTGTCACACTACCTGACGTCCCTGGTCCACTACTCATGGCTGAAGTTGTTCTTGTATACTTTCGCTTCGGACACTCGGCCGAGGTATGGCCGACTTCGTTACACTTAAGACAAGTATTTCCCCGATATTTTGAGTATGGATTGGGGTGCATCCAAAAATGACGCCTTAGTGTTTTGGGTCCCACTGGGCGTGCCAAAAGATGTTTGCCTCAAAATCGTCTCGGCCGAAATGAGGGCCGAGGGACTTGTGGTTGAATCGTCCTTCTGAAATAGCGCGGGCGTGCCAACTCGCGGCCGAATGGCCAAGCGAGGTTTAGATATGATTTGCGCTTGTGTCTGACTTCTTTCAAATGATTGTAGGCCGAGGAAGGAACCCTCTCGGCCGTTAGGTTCTGATGCCTCTGTTGCAAGGACTTCGGTTAGGCGTCAATCCTGACTGGGATCTTCTATCACATTCACTTCTTGAGTAAACTCAAAGGTTCGGGTGACAAGCGAGAGATCTATTGGGTGAAGGTACTCGCAAATCACGGTGAAGACGAAGGTGAAGTGGATTCGGTTGTCAAAGCGTTGTGAGATGATATATGTGTGAACAGCAAATCGCATTGATCCAATCCGGACTGGCCGAAAGAGATCAACGGACGAAGATTCTAAGTGCGAAAAGTAAAGTGCGGATAAATAAAGAACAAGAAAGTAAGGTGCTTGAATGTAAAGTACTGAATTGAAATAAGAAACTAGAAATGAAAAACAAGTTATAAAAGTTGAATCGAGGCAAAGTACCTATGAGATAGTAAGAGAAGTTTGTGTAAAAGTTGTATATTGATTTGTTTGTGTGGTGCAGGACCTTTTACAATGAGTTACAATGTGCTATATATACAAGTCAAAAACCCTAGCTAACTTGTCCTCCAAGACGTGGAATTGAAGTAGGATTCCCCTTCCTTTTAGGATTTATTCGTTTCGTAAAACTCTGACTTGGTTGATATCCGAAACCTTCACAATTACAATCACGGATTGACTTGAACTCCTTCCTTGTGAGGACTCTTCATCCGATGTTGTTGCCTAAATTTGGCCGAACATTAATTTTCATTTCGGCCCACATGAGTAACCGACCTTTTGAACCTGGACTAAACCAATCATATGGCCGCATGGTCCAACTTCCTGATTTTGGGTCGTCCGTTCCTAAAACCCCGGATCAAGCTGGGTAACCGACCGACACTTTTTCCTCGGTCGTATGACTTTGCAAACTATTTGTCTTGATTGGGTGCCAACTCAGTCTCATTTCTTCTAAATATGATCGTACGCGAGAGTAGCTAAATTCAGGTCCAAACACCATCCTGCCCGCCTACACCGCCGCCTGAGAGGAAAGAAACGTCATACACGACCAAGAAGGTTGAACCGGATACCAAAACCTGGAGCCCCAAGACCCCACAATCCCGTCCGGCAACACCCGCCACTCATCGATGAGGCCTGGACCTATGATCGACGTTGGGGCGCCGTCGGACAGGCAACAACCTCTTCTGTGCTTTTCCAAAACCCTAGTTGCTTCCCTCTATTCTTGGAGCCTTCTGATTTTCTGATTTTAAATCGGTAACATGAATCCTTAAAGTGATAAATTTTCTTAGTTACCACATGAGTCCTCAAAATAGTAATATTAGTCTTCAAAGTGGTAACATGAGTCCTTAAAGTGGTAAATTTTCTTAGTTTACCATATGAGTCCTCAAAATAGTAATATTAGCCCTCAAAGTCGTAACATGAGTCCTTAAAGTGGTAAAAATAGTTGATGTATGAGAAATGTTAACATACCATAGCTTTACCCATTAGATCACCTATTAAGAATATGGAAAAAAGTTAAGCATGATTACAAAAGCACACACCTAACATTCTTTCCCTTGTATGCATAGATCAGCACCAAACTGAGAAAAAGTTTCTATTTGAAATTTTACAAAAAGCAAATAATGAACTGGTTAGCGATAAGAAACTGGGTCTTAATAAGAAGCTAGCACTCTTTTGGCGTTGAACCAAAGAAAATGAAACTGGCTTTTCCTTATTTAGTTTCGATTTTTAGTAGGTACATATGGATCTGAATTAGGTGCACCATACACACCATACACATAATTTATGTGTAATTATTATTTCTTCCTGGGTATATATAGTCAATGTTCTTGGTATTGCGTTTAACTGAAGGTCCATGCAAAATTTAAGGACCCCCTAGTCTATTTAAGAAGCAGAGAACATTGGCAGCTCTCACAAACCTTGCACTACACATCGTCTTCGATATCTAATGATATTAGTTTTCAGTTTTTCACCAAGAATACAACAACCGCCAGCAAACGGCTGCGAATTCCTCGCTACCGAAACCCTACCCTCACAGAAGTTACTAGGCCAAAAACCGTGGTACAGTAAAGTTTTGTCACATGACTTGATCACAAATTTCCACTATCATGGTTTTTGGCCTAGTAATTTTTCAAATGCTCATAAAGTCATAAACAGTGAGTTACTGAGTTGTGTAGATTTATGTCCACAATCGCGACTACTTATGGCCGAGTGCCTAAGTTTTCAAATACCTTTAATCTTTTTTGGTCATAAAAATTTGTGGGCCATAGCCCATGGACTGTAAGAACTTGGAATTATGATCCAAATTTGCACATTCCATGGTCTTTGCTGGGAAATTTTTCAAATGCTCAAGTAATTAACTGTAGTGGGTAAATGTCAGAACTTTAATCTCGAGTATGAGAACGTGCAATTGCGTACTTTTTTTTTTTTGGGAATGAAAACTTTCATTAAAACAGAAACCAAAGGAAACAAGCAGAAGGACAAAGCTCATAAAGCCTCAAAAAGGAGAGGCCAGAGCAGAGGCCATTAAGGAGGGCCAGGGCACCCATCATACAACAAGATTTCAGTAGGGGTGGGCACCCAAAACCGAAATCCCGGTCCCGTCCCGAAACCGTCCCGAAATCCGCCGAAACGGGACGGGATCAAAATTTAAAATTTACTATTTGGGCCCGTCCCGTCCCGTCCCGTGAAAACGGGATCGGTTTCGGTTCTCATTTTCTATGTCCCGTTTGGGCCCGTCCCGTACCGATTTTTATATATATATATAATATGTATAATTTATATTATCTTTGCTCCTATTTTCTTTTGTCTTGGTCTTGTCTCCATCTCTCTCTCACCTTTTATTAGTTTATTCCTCCTAGTTTCTTTCTTGTCCCCCTTCTTTTCTTTCTTCTCCCTCTCTCTTCCCCCCGTACGTCTTCACCTCTCTCTGGCCCTCCCTCCCCAGTTTCTTTTCTTTCTTCTCCCTCTCTCTCCTCGTCCGTTTTCACATCTCTCTGATAAATTAATGTCTGGTAAACCGACCAAAATTGATCTGGACAAGGACACCCGAATTGATGTGCGATGCCAGGTTTATCTTCTTCACTTACTCCTTAGCATAATTCATATCTTTTTTGTCGAGTTAATTGGAATTTATTCATGAGGTGGTTTGTTTGCATTGCCAGATTCATCAATTGACTTTCAGTCCTCATACAGATGCCAAAGGGATTATGGATCTGGTGAAGTTTCTTTCTCCCAAGCACGTGATACTTGTTCATGGTGAGAAGCCTAGGATGGCTACTCTGAAAGGAAGAATTCAATCCGAACTGGGAATTCAAAGTTGCTCAAATCCAAACTTCAAGTTTTCTACAGGCGGCTCAGAACACGAACAAATCCAAACTCCGATGCATTTTTTTTTTCGGGATGTCCCTGTCCCGGCCCGGTCCCGGCCCGGTACCGTTCGGGTTCGGGCCCGTCGGGATCACTTCTCAAAATAACATTAACCGTCCCGTCCCGTCCCGAAAAATAATTCCGGGCCCGGGATCGGGATTACCAAGATCCCGGCCCGTCCCGGCCCGTGCCCAGCCCTAGATTTCAGAAAGAGAAGAAGGCGGGTGTGAAAGCCAGTTCACAGGGCACTTTCCTCTGCAAGCAAGAGCAGCTAGATGATCTGCTGCACAATTTGCTGATCTGCTGGTCCAAAGCCAGCTGACTTGCCGGGTTTGAGCTAGATACCGGACTTGAGTGATAATGTTAGTAGCCTGCCAATCTGCAGGGGGAACATTTGTAGTGAGACTCTTGATGAGAGATTGAGAATCTGAAGCTAATTCCACATGCCGATGAGGGAAGGAGAGAGCAAGAACCATGGCTTCATTCATTGCAAAAGCCTCAGCTGCCAACACAGAAGGAGCGGAAATGGTTTTAACTGACCCAGCAATTATACGACCGTGATGATTACGTGCAATTGCGGCAACACCACATGATAATGAGTCAGAATGCCAGGCTGCATCAGTATTAATTTTGAGATCATGTATGGGGGGTGGTTGCCAGTGATGAGAAGCACGGGATTGGGAGGTGGAAGATGAAGGAGTGTGAGGGGGTGAAGGACATTTCTTATGCACAGTGAATTCTGAAGCTGCATGAAATGCAGAGGAAGCAATCAAAGACGGGTTGGGTTCAACATGGTTAAAGAAGCAGAAGCACCTATGCTTCCAGATTCTCCAAAGAAGAAAAGATATCTGAGTGAAGAAGTCCCCGGAGGCATCCATCAAACTGATTTGGTGAAGCCAGCGATCAAAAGAGGTAATTTGTTGAGGTTGGATTTTATAACTTAGAGGATGGCCAAACCAAGTAGCCATTGACCATTTGCAAGTGAGGAGCAGATGTTCAACAGATTCAGGGAATAAATTGCATAGAGGACAAAGGGCAGAGGTAGAAATATGCCTATGAAAAAGAGTAGCTTTGACAGGCAGGATGTTATGGCATGCTCGCCACAAAAAGATTTTTATTTTTGGAAGGGTTTTCAGTTTTTGGATCCAGGGCCAAATGGAGGGTTGAATTGAGTGGGATTGGTGAGGATGAATGGAGGAGTGGATGTGTGAACGATTGTGGTGAAAGTGGTAGCCCGAACGGACCGTGTAATTACCATTTTTCACATGAGGCCAAATCAATTTGTCCGGGGTCTGAGGGTCAATGAGAGGGATGGCAGAGATACGCCGAACTGAATCTGCAGATAGATATGTAGAAATGCGGCTAGTGTCCCACTGTTTGGAGTTCCAGTCAATAAGAGAACTTACTAAAGAGGAGGAGTCGATATGATCAGCACATATTGGGGAAGGGGAGGGCATTGGGACCCAATGGTCAGACCACAAATTGACTGAAGAACCATTTCCAATATTCCATACAGTACCTTGGTGCAGAAGATCTCTACCGATTAGGATGCTAGACCAAATCCATGATGGGGTGCCACCTTTCCGAGCATGGAGCAGGGTAGTGTTAGGGAAGTATCTCTGTTTAAGAACTCTAGCACACAGGGAAGATGGATCTTGAATTAGCCTCCAAGCTTGCTTGGCAAGTAAGGCATCATTAAAGGATTGCAGATTTCGAAATCCAAGGCCACCCTGATCTTTAGGCAAACTAAGGAAGTCCCATGATTTCCAATGAATTCCCGAGGAATCAGTGTTACCCCACCAAAAGTTACTCAATATAGAATTAAGCTCATTGCAGGTAGAAAGAGGGAACTTAAAGCACGACATTGGGTAGGCCGGGATAGCAGAGGCTACAGACTTTATTAGAACCTCTTTCCCAGCTTGACTGAGTGAAGTTTGCTTCCAACCTTTAACTTTTTTCAAAACAGCTTCTTTGATGTAAGCTAGGGCACCTCTTTTGGAACGACCCCAAGTGGTGGGAAGTCCTAAGTACTTGCCCGGATCAGTTACAACCTTCATACCCAAAATGGAGCTGAGAAAATGGATTATTTATGGCCTGGTATTTGGACTGAAGTAGAGGGAGGACTTGTCGGCGTTGATGAGCTGACCAGAAGCGAGGCAGTAAGTATGAAGAATGTCGGAGAGATGTTCACAATTTTGAAGAGTTGCTCTTAGAAAGAAAAGAGAGTCATCTGCAAAGAACAAGTGACTAATTTCAATGCCCGGTTGACCAAGAGATATTGGATGCAGGAGTTGAGTATTGCAGGCTTTGATCAACATTCTAGAGAGGACATCGTTAACGAATAGGAATAAGAAGGGAGACAGGGGATCTCCTTGGCGAAGGCCACGTGAGGGTCTGAAACTTGCACCTGGTTTTCCATTAAAAAGAACAGAGTAAGAGACTGAAGTTACACAGCTCATAATGAGATCCACCCAATGGGCAGCAAACCCCAATTTTCGGAGAACAGCATCTAGGAAGGTCCATTCCACTCTGTCAAAAGCTTTGCTCATATCTAATTTCAACCCAAAAGCACCATCATGACCAGAGCGAAGCAGTTTGAGATGGTGGAATGCTTCATGAGCAACAATGATGTTGTCTTGGATTTGCCTCTGTTGGATAAAAGCTGACTGATTCTCAGTGATTAAGTCAGACATGAAAGGCTTTAGTCTGCTTACCATAATTTTGGCAAGGATTTTGTATGAGAAATTGCATAAAGCAATAGGTCGGTATTGTGAGGCAGAAACAGGGCACTGGACCTTGGGAACTAAAGCTATATGAGTTTGGTTAAAGTGAGAGAGAGTGTTTTGTGCAGCAAGATGGTTGATAGCAGATTCATGGACAACAGACTTGACTATATCCCAATGAGTTTGATAAAAAATGCCAGAAAAGCCATCAGGTCCCGGTGCTTTAAAGCCCCCCAAGTCAAATACAGCATCCTTGACTTCTTGGAGAGTAACAGGAGAAATTAAGGACGTGTTCATATCTGGAGTCACAAGCGGATCGACAAAGTATAGAACTTCATCCAAGATTTGAGGGCCATTTGAAGTGTAGAGCTGTTGAAAGTGCAGAGTGAAAAGCATGCTGATATCAGCCTCGCTATCCAACCAATGTCCAGCATGATCTTGAATGCGCAAAATTTTGTTGTACTGTCTTCTTTGAAGGGTGGTCTGATGGAAAAATCTAGAATTTTGGTCACCAAGATTAAGCCAGTTAATCCTCGATCTCTGGTGCCAGTACATTTCATCTTGTTGCCATAAGTGAGCAATTTGGCCGGTGAGGTCGCTTATTGTTGCAGACACATCCGTCGAATTTGACTCATACAGAGCTTCAAGGTCAGAGATTAAGGACTTCACCTCCTCATTTGAATTCGGGAATGCAGTTGCAGACCAAGATTGCAATGATTTCCGACATCGACAGAGATTAGAGATCCAAGTAATCATGGGGTTAGCACCAGAGGGAGGATGCCAAGAGTCTTGGATGACAGAGGCACAGTCTTCATGAGTATTCCAAAATTGCTCAAACCGAAATTGGGGACGACCCCTAGTTCCCAGAGGGTGAGTGTCAATGAGGATCGGTCGATGGTCAGAGCCAATTTTTGGGAGATGCAACACTTGGGTATTACTTTGAGAGGAGCACCAGTAAGCATTACCCAGTGCCCTGTCTAGGCGCTCTTTCAAGAAGACCCTCCCATTGCAAATGGAAAACCAGGTGAATTCCGGACCCCTGAAATGAAGATCTCTGAGTTGAGAAAAGTTGAGGAACTGTTGGAAAAGTTTGATGCGCCATTTATGAGGCGCCAGCCCTCCCCATTTTTCGGCAACCCAGAGGATTTCATTAAAATCCCCAACACACAACCAAGGAACAGTTTGGGGAGCGAATCGAGCATACATCGAGTGCCAGAAGGCAGACTTTGCATTTTCATGGGGGTGACCATACATAAATGTTATTTTGCAAGCAAACCCAACTGAAACGAAAGTAACCATGGTATCAATATAGTTTGGAGAAGAATCTAACACAGAAATATGTACCGAATCATCCCAGAGAAGAGCTAATCCTCCACCAGTATGAACAGGGTTGACTACTTCATGTGCAGAAAACTTCAAATTGCGTTTCCAGGTAACAATAACATCTTCAGGCTGTCTGGTCTCCATCAAGAACAGGATCTGTGGCTTCTGATTCTTACACAATTTGGGAAGAGCCATTCCAGTCAGGGAGGAACCCAGTCCCTGGCAATTCCAAGAGATGAGTCGCATGGTTGCTGTGATAGTGAATGATCGATGGAGGATCAATGGAGATGGAGGTGGAGATAGTGGTATTGGGATTGGGCCTAGTTGGTTAGGGGTGGCGGTGAGGATGGAAGGAGTTGCAAATTGGGGATGGAAGTAGTGGTTGCCTAGTTAGGAGATGGCGGTGGGTGTTGGGATTGACCTGGGATTAAAGACGGTGCGGCGGAGCAGACTGACACAGTGGAGGTTATGGGCGGGAGTAATGGCCAGACGGCGGAGTTGATTGATATGACTTGGTGGTTGAATCGTAGCTGTTGCAATTAAGCAGAGGGTCGGAGTTAATTCCGGGAAGTCCACTGTTGGTAGTGGGGGTTTTCACTGTAGGTAGTGGGGATGGTCTCTATTTCTAGAGAGAGACGCTCTCACTTCTAGTGAGAGGAAAATTGGAGCTGCAATTGCGTACTTTGTAAAAACATGTCCTTGGTAATTTGGTCAGTACGTGGTTTTGGAGGAGTAAGTTTGCTTCTGTTTTTCCTAAAACAAAATAGTTGGCTACTCAAGAAACTGCTAACATAGGTTTGGAAAGCAAATTTGCTTGTATTGTTAATGCATGTTTGAATGAGGTATATCGATCAGATCAGAAAGAATACATATGGAACAAAGAGGTAGACCACAATATTTGTACTTGTTAAACCTTTCCCCAGCCTTCTACTTGCATATATATGTTTTAACTCTTAACGAATGACTTTGTTTCATTCAGATCCTCGATCGCAATAGTACTTTTCGATCACATGTAGGAGTTTAATGATGTCGAGCAACTGGCTTGGAGGTAGATGAAGTTCTTGCTCCCAAAATACTACCGTAACTGAAGTTACATCACCATATACGTCGTAATATATATCTGTGACCGAATCTATCAAAAATCTCCACTACAATAGCGTATGGTCAAGTAATGCAAATTCTCACTATAAGGAGTGATGGACCGAATCCTTTGCTATGAATGAAATTACGGAATTGACCATAACCCGTGGATAGTAAAGTTTTGCGACATGGATCTATCACAAATCTCCACAAGACCACAACCATGGCTTATGGCTAAGTAATGTATTACATGTCTATAATCCTTTAATAAATTACAGAAACTACTTGGTTACATGGCTATGGATGGTGAGGAACTGAGGTTATTTGACTTGATTCTTCTTCATGCATGGTCTGGGTACATTTCAAACTCTGACTTTGAGTAAGAGGCCCTGATATATCACTTTGTAAAAAGAATAGTTATATTAAGAAGAATAAAGTTTTAATGGTTCAATGAGTAATTTTCCCAAAACAGAACTAGTTCTATTCTAACTCATGCGGCAATGAAGTTGTTCTAGTCTAATTAAAAGTTTTTACTAAGGGGGCACATTACTATAATAGCTGTTAACCAGCTAAAGCTTCATAAATTTAACCAACCTCTGGACTATTTACTCAATGCAAATTTACAGGTGAAGAAGGCCATTTCAGCATAATATTGAAAAAAACTACTAGGCAAAGCCATATATGCACAGTGCAGATTTGGATTACAAATCCTTCACTTAAATCTAAGTTATCCATGGACTATGACCTGGTAGTTTTCACAATAATTTGAAAAGGTTTAGAGGCATTTAAAAAGTTACGTGATCGATGACCATATACTAACCATGCATGTTTGTGAAGATTTGTGTCATATATCAATAAAATTCACCGTTTGTTATGGCGAGTAACTTCTGGATCAAGTAAGAAGGTGCTTTGCTTCTTAAATAGGAAAGCTAATGTCATTAAATTTGGCATCGTCCTTCAGTTAGACGCAACACTCTGAACATTAACTAAATTTGGCATGAACCTTCAATAAGAAATATAACCATGGTGGGTGATTTTTTTAATTTTTTTTGGTCTGTATGGTGGGTGACTTGATAGTTGATACTTACTAAAAATCGAAAGAAGGAAAAAATGGAATTGGAATTAATCTCTTTGGTTCAATCCGAACTTTTGTGATTTTGAGGCATTGAATTCAGAAATGATAATAAAATAAAAAGTTTAGAAGAAAAAAACAAAACCAAATCAAATATGCCATATTGTCACATGTGATGAAAAAGAGTCATGCACTAGTAATTAATATGATGAAGAAACCTGTTACGCAACTCTCTGATATATATATTTCGATCAGTAAGATACAGTAAAGTAAAATGGTATACTTAAATGGAACTATTAATGAAGCATGGTCTAGTAAAAGTTGTAAGATTTAAAAGAGATTGGACTAGCTGGTTTTCATCGTTTTTCCATGTTTAGTAGGGAGTTGGTGCACCATAGTTAAATAATCTTTCTCATAGGGAAGTTGATGATGCTATTAATCTTAGTATTGTGTCTAAAGGACGGTTCATGCGAAATTTGTTGACAATACTTTAGGTCTATTTAAGAAGCATATTCACACTTCCTGTTCTCACAAATACCATACATAAGCATACATTTCAGCATGCATATATAGATCTTGAAGCAGTGCACATTATTCATCATAAGCTGAAATAATAGACAGAGATTTTCTGGTGCCAGCAAAAGCAACAAAATCGGCAGAGTTAGATGAATCCCTAGCCAGAAGTCAAAACTCGATCACCATCACCAAAATTACGTACTCGGCCATAAGCCATGTATAGTTGAGATTTGTTATAAAAACCAGTCACTAATCTTTACTGGCATGGCTTCTGGCTGAGTAATGGTCTTAAGGCACAGTTTGGTACAATATAATATATTTGATTTGATTTTTTTTTTCTCTAAACACTAGTTAATTATTTTCTTGTTCCTTAATTCGATGTCTCAATTAGCACAAACGTAAAGCATCTCTTCTGATCCTTAACTTTTCTACTTAAGAAGCAAAGCATCTTTTCTGCTCTCACAAACCACTACACATGATCTTTCATCATCAAACATTTCCCATAAATCGTGAATTGTAGAGATTTGTGAGATATGTACAAGCACGTACCAGAATTAATGGCCGAAACATATTCAGTCATAGTAATTACTGGGTTATAGCCCATGGATCGTAAAGATTCTGGACGAGAATGCGTGACCATATCTGTACTGTCCATGGTCTTAGCCTAGTAATATTTCAAGAGGAAATGTCTATTTACTCTAATTCTAGGGACATTAATATCCCTTACCCCACCTAATTATTAATTTTCACCATCACTCTTAAGATGTCTCATTTTGTTCCCCAATACCCAATTGAAGTTTTTCTTTTTTGTTTATTTTTCAGACCATTTTACCCTCACCCTTCACATAGAAAGAGAAAGTCGAAGAGAGAGAAGTTATAAGAGATTTCTTTGGAGGTGTCCAGATTTCGCTGAAAACCTCGCCGAAGGTCGCCGGACTTCACCGGAGGTTCCTAAAGAGGTCGTTAGATATCTCATAGGTCACCAGAGAGGTTGTCGGAGACTTTTATTGCCCCCCAATTGCCCCCATCAAAATAAAAGCTTTATTGACCCTCAATAAAAGCTGTTATTGCCCCCCAATAAAAGCTAATAAAAGTTTTATTGCCTCCAAAGTTCAGTCACGGGACTCAAGTCACTGGTCACCGAATTTCACCAAAAGTCCCCGGAAGTCCCAAAAGAAGTTGTTGGAGGTCTTATGAGTCACCGGAGAGGTTGCCGGAGCCTATTATTGCCCCTAGTAAAACCCAATAAACTTTTATTGCGCCCAATAAAAAGTTGCTTTCATTGGGGGCAACGAAAATTTATTAGGGGGAAGGGGGACTAACCTCTCTAAAATTAGACAAATAAAACTTTGATTGAGGAAGAGGATGAGGAGATCAAATCAATTCAAAATATTTTATTGGGAGGAAATAAAATTAAGTTTATAGGGTTTTATTGGGGGGTAATAAATTTTATTTGGAGGAAAAGGGACTAATCACCCTAAAATTAGACAAAAAGAACTTTGATTGAAGAAGAAGATGAGGAGATTACATCAATTCAAAACATTTTATTAGGGGCAATAAAAGTTTATTGGGAGAAGAGAGACTCATCCTCCATAAAACTAGAAAAAATGAAATTTTGATAGTGGAAGAAGATGAGGAGATCACATCAATTCAAAACCTTTTATTAGGAGGCAATAAAAGTTTATAGGGTTTTATTAGGGGGCAGTAAAAGTTTATTTAGAGGAATATGGAATAAAGTCTCTAAAATTAGACACATAAAACTTTGATTGAGGAAAAAGACGAGGAAATTACAACAATTCAAAACATTATATTGGGGGCTATATACTAAAAATTGACTTTTTTTGTTCACTTTTTGAAGAAAGTTTATTCATGAAAGTTGTAGAAGACGTTAAACCGAGTCCGTGGATATGTGATACGCTAAAATCAGAGTTGTAACGAAAAAGTTATAATAGATTTTTAAGTTAGTGGTATTTTTGTAATTTTTAAGTTCCAAACTAAAAAAAAATTTCTCCGATGGGGGAACCTTACAACATCGCAGTCGTCTCGTCCTGCCACCTCCGGCCATAAAATTTGTCCCATTATCTTCATCTTCAAACCTTTTTTCCAACCATATATATCTTGCACCATGTTATTTACCATACACAACGAATCGAAGAAAAGAAGTTTCGACCATTTTCAAACATCTTTTTCAAATTCAGGCCTACTTTAGCCTAATTGGAAGGGGAGACCGATTGGGCTTTGTTTGCCTTGCAATTCTCTACAAACCTTCCAAATATCACATCTCAATTCAACACGAAGACGAAGATCTAGTCACCAAAATTTAGTGGCAGTGCGAGGGGGGGAGAGAGAGAGAGAATTTAGTGGCAATGCGTAATTTGATTTTTCAGAGCCTAAAATGGACATTTTGCTCTTAAATTGGGTAAGTAATCTTTTGGTGGAGCAAGTGGGAGTACCTTGACCTCATTTTGTGCATTGGGTCAAGGCCCCATATTTCAAACTTTGATCTTGGGTGGACTTCGGAGGAAGTGCAATTGCATACTTTATAAAAATAGTCTTGGGTAATTAGATGGTCTTGTGAATCACTTAGCTTTTTTATTGTGTGTTAAAAAAGAACATGATCGGCTACTTTTCAACAGTTATTCCTTTAATTATGGCAATCTTACAAGTATTTTAGTGAAGTGCATCTAGTTATATTTTTAAGAAGATTTTGGTCACTAGACATCGTTGCAAGTCTCTACTTCAGTTTACCTGTTTACTGGTCATTTGGACGGTAAATGATTAAAATTTTCACTTTTTTCTCATTTCGTACGTTTAGGGGCTCCAAGTTTAAACTTTTTCTTTGATCCACTTTTCGAGAAAACTTCGTTCCTGAAAGATGTAGAGCACATTCAACCAAGTCCGTGGACATGAGACATGCAAAAATCGGAGTTCGTATAAGGAGTTACAATATGAAATTGAGAAGTTACTATTTTAGGAAACCTCCTATAAATACCATTTTCCACCTTTCCATTTCGGGAAGTTTCTGTTTCGGTCACAAAAACTATTCCAGAATTCTCTCGAGACAGACTCGATTACAAACCTTACCTGAAAGAAAATCTGCAATATCTTCGCCGTCCGGCCACGTTGCTGGTGTCGTTTGAACCGCCTCCTCCTCCTTTACAAACTCATGGATGTGGTTCGAGCTATCCGGCTGTGAGGAAAGAGAATCGACGAGAAAACCAGTCATGGTGCCGAACGGAGATTAATACAGTTGATAAAGCCACTTGTGGCGACGGAAATTAATACGGTTGATAAAGCCACTTGTTGAATTCACCATATGAATTATTGAAAAAAAAAAAAAGCAAAAGATTTGGGTTTGTCTGTTGAAGGGAATTCTTTTCCTGGTGAATAAGGAGAAGCTTTGAATGTTAGTTAGTTTCACTTGGATGTTTAAGCTTGGGATTTAGAATTCTGGAACAATTTGGAAACCTTAGCAGTTACCTCTATATTTCTCTACAAGAATGTAATTGGATGATTAATTTTCTCTATGGATTTATAGCTGAATGGTGATGTAACTCTTGACACTATAAGGTTTCAATGTTACTGTAATTACAGAATGGATATGTGTGTTTCCCAACTAATGCAACTGATCAATATGTCAACAAATTTAGGAATTAGTCTTAGGAGTGCAGGCCTGTTCGCATCCTAATATAGGAGTGCAGTATAACTTGAATCCTAATCGAAACTGCAGATCAATCTCAATAAGTCTGACGATGTTATGCTTTACTCAATTAACCAAACCATTCAAAGTAAACTCATCACACATAACACAAGATCTGTTGACGCAGTAAAACCCTCCAAAGAGGTAAACAACTGCGGGCACTATGCCGGTGAACAATCCACTATATGAATATGAAAGTACATAAAGATCTTACACAACTCATCTACTAGAACCAATCTAGTGGGCAGCGGTGTCTCCTCGTCTTTGCTACTTCCAAATCAGCGACCTTGTTCTCCTTTGTCAATCTTGAGATGGCACAACTCTCACCTCGGTTGTCAATCACCTCAAGGCACAAATCATGCATGAACTACCAACACACATGAAGCATAAAACCAGAAAATTTTTTGACAGAAAAAGCTTGGGATTTGATAATCCTTCAAAAGCTAAACAAGGAACAGCTTATGAAGAATTCTCACATGAAACTTTAGCTTAATGCTTTCTGAAGATAAAGGCAGAAAACTCTCAAGAAGGCAACGACCAAATATTCTGATATATTCCACCACTTGAACAACCCTAAGAGAAACATATATATAGGAGAGGACGAGCTAGGGTTTCTGATGTACATGGGCTTCATGACGTCTTTTAAAAAGCATGGATTAAAATAGAATCATCATTTAGAAAAGCCCATAAACCAATTTAAGAAAGTTTGAATGCTTTGGATAAAACCATCTGAAAATTCGCATATCAATGCATTAGGATTGAAAAGATTTTCGCATCCTACAATAGGATTTAAAGACAAGTTCAGTCCTAACCTCTTGACAAGCATGCACATGTATGCAAGACATACCTGATTGATGAGAGTGGTACATGAAGCTTGAAGCATTCCATTCTTTCAAGGATCCAATAGTAGAAAGCTATTACAAGAAACGATGACTCTTGGTTGTTGCGCTTAGGAAATGCCGATCAAAATAAACATTGCACTAACAATCTCCCCCTTTGGCATTTCCTAGGCAAAACAACATATACATTTAACCATACACAATAGTTGATCCTATGCTACCATGACCCAAGAAATATGAACTTCCAAGTTGCAATCTGCACACAAGAAACATAACACCCGTGAAGAACATGTATGGTTGAAGTAGTGTAAGCATAAGCATATGAAACATTAAGAACATTAAACTTCCAATCTCTCCCCCTTTTTGCCTGGAAAGGACAAAGGGACTAAAGCATATTGTGCATAAGATTTCACTCCCCCTAAATTCAATACTCATGTATTGGTAGCAGCGGAAACAAACATTAATCAGGGGGCTAGGAATAAAATGTCAAACTGATCCTGCAATAGAAGTGAACCTTCAAACACTCTTGAATATCAGTATGTTATGACAACTTTCAAAAGATCAAGAAGAATAGGGTATATGTTTGAACCAAGGTAACATGCACTTTGTAGCAGACACAATTAAGAAGAACCAAACAGAGATGATGCATGAGACAGACCATTACCACACACAGAGCAATCAAGCAGAGCTTTTCCAAGATAACATCAACATGAACACTTCTCATGAGCATCAACCAGCAGATTTGAAAGAGAGCAGATCTCAATAACGAAACACTATTTATTTCAAAACCAAATTGAGTTAGGGTACTAAAAGTGCTATGCTGAAAAGTGAACCCAGATCATCAGAGGCTTTAGAGAGAGTATCACGAAGAGGCACAATATATATATAAATGGAGACATGATCTATGAGGGCGCATTGAGCGTTGAGCAACTGATTACATTTTTTTTTTTTTTTTGTTGCGAACCCCCGCTTTCCTTTGTTTTTTTTATTTTTATTTTTTAACAGAAAGATCATGAGTCAAACCATCCCCGTTTCGACCTGAAACACACTAGCTTTACAAGGCAGGTGTCCCATCTACATTTCGAGATAGCCTGACTTGCCTAGACCACCACCGTTTCGACCTGAAACACTCTAGCTTTACAAGGCAGGTGTCCCATCTACATTTGGTGGTAGACTGGATGTCTCCTTAAAGAACAACTGGTGCCATTACAAGAGTGATAACTCGGTCTGCATACCCCGCTCAACATCTTAGGTGTGCAAGTGCAAGAGACAAAGCAAGGCTTCAGTTGCCATAAACACAAGAAGGGAGGGAAAAGAATAGGGTTTAATTCTGGACCTTTAAACACTCAAAAAGCAAGAACAGATCACTACAGGAGAAGGCCAAGTGATGTAACTAAATCTCAGTTCATGAGTTGCTCTTGAGGTGATAATGTACTACAATGCACATGTTAGGATTGCAACAAATATGCAGATAGTCAAGTAACTCGAAACTAAATGAGGACAACAGTAATCAAATCTATACTACATGCAAACACACAGCTGCTACAAGCACAAGTTAAAAACTGGGAACCAACTTAGATCACAAATTCTAATGAATCGCTTGAGATTGTCAATACATACTTAATCCAAGGGCATTGAAAGTTGGCATTCATTTAACATGAACTCAAGTGCAAGAGAACTTCTTTCAGCACCATTGAAAACACCACATGATATGTTCATATTATTAACCTTACCTGTCAACTTACCACAAGATGGATCAGATTAACCTGATTCACACATTCAGTAACACCATTGTGAAATTTTCCAAGGCATTGAGTTGTTGATGCCAAAGTTCCAGACCAATTTTTTTTTTTTTTGTTTTAAACTTCGGCAACCTAGCTTTCCTTGGAAATTGAGCATCCAAACATTCATCCATTAATCCTGCAACTCAACACTCTCAACAAAAATACTCGTGAGGCATGGTATGGTATGATATAAAATCAAAGCATACACTCCAGTTTTTCCCTTTTTTTTTTTTTTAATTAATAAAGACTAAACAAAAACAAACCTAAAAAGAGAAAAGAACATCTTATAGAAAAATGCAAAAATAAACACACGTCTACTAAGACCTTAGAATTGAAAAGAACATTCAGTCCTAACAAACTAGAACACACTTGCGATAAAAAAAAAACAAATGTAAACATGCAGAACAACACTACTCCCCCTATATATGTGCTTATGATGAACAATAAAGCTATTGGCATTCAAGAATATATTTTTCACAAGCACACATTGGAAGAATTCACTTACCTGTATGTGGAAACTTAGAGAGATGAGGTTCTTTTCGTATCCAGACTTGCTTCATCTTGGGCACAGGTGAGAATGGAACCGAAACGAGTCTTGCTATCTTATTTACTTCTTTCAAAAGAAATTCCAGCTTTTCTTGAAGATATTCTTTCTTTTTATTCATGAGTGGCTTCTTGTCATTCGAAGAATTCTTTCTTAGTTGATTGCACCTCGGTCTTATATGTCCTCGCTTTCCACAATGATGACACACAGGCACAAAATTCTTCAACATTGGTTTAGGTTCTTCACGCACAGGGAAAGTAGATTGTGATGAGGAATGATCAGAGCTTTTAACAAACTTGGTGACATGCTCTCCTTTGGATGAACTTTCAGCATCATATCCCAGGCCATGTTTATCTCCAAATTTTTTACCAATCATTAGAATATTTTCTAACTTTTCACCACTTGAAGAATTGCATCCAGCCTTGGTTTTCATTTGCTCAAGCTCATATAACAGACAAGCCTTTTCAGTTTTAAGCTCTTCAACTTTATCACATCTCTCTTGGTACTTTTGTTGAAGGGATTGAAAGTCCTCCACAAGAGACTTTCTCACTGCATCACTTGCCTCCAATTGGGATTGAAATCCAGCTTCAGTCCTACTAATATCAGTCTTCAAGTTCTCAACTTCATTACTCAATTCTAAATTTCTTTTCTTCAATTCTTTTGAAGCCTCAGACAACATGATATATTGTTGCATTACTTCCTCAAGATCAAATTCTTCAACTTCAGACTCATCACCAGTAGTTGTTAATCCTACCAAGGCCACCACTTCAGAATCACTTTCAAGCATAGAGTCATCTTCACTGTCACTCCAAGTAACATTCATTGCTTTATTCCGTTTATTCTTGGACTTCTTCAAGGTATTTGCACATTCAGATGCAATGTGACCAAACCCTTCACATGCAAAACACTTTGGAGCATTGTTGTTTCTTTTTTCATGTGCTCTTTCAAACCTTAAAACCTTATTACCCGGCTTTTCTTTTATTCTTGTATTCTTGGAGCTTGAGTCAAACCTTGATTCACTTCTTTTGGATTTCCTATCCTTGAGAAATTTTCTGAATTTTCTTGTGACAAGATCAATTTCATCTTCATCAGCATCCTCTTCATCTGTTGACTCATCTTCAATGTCTTTCTTCACTTTAAGAGCTATGCTTTTGCTCTTCATTTCATCAGGGAGTTCCATCTCATATGTGGTTAAGTTTCCAATCAATTCTTGCAGATTATAGGTATTCAGGTCCTTCGACTCTTGAATGGCTATCTTCTTGGAATGATATTTCATAGGAAGAGACCTAAGTATTTTCTTGACTATTCTGTGCTGAGGTATGGGATCTCCTAAGTTGAAACAACCATTCACAACAACACTGAGCCTAGCATAGAAATCAGCAAACTTGTCATCTTCACCCATCTTCATATTTTCAAATTGCTGGATAAGTTGCTGAAGCTTGGATTCTCGAACAGCTGTAGTGCCTTCATGAGTAACTTGAAGAATATCCCATGCTTGCTTTGCAGAGTAACAATGAGAAATAAGCTGAAATTTATCAGAGGATACCGCTGTGAAGATAGAGTTTAATGCTTTCTGATTATTTGTACTCTTGGTGTTCTCATCTATAGTCCATTCACTCATCGGCTTCTTAACTTTGGCTTCAACAGAAGAACTGCCCTCTCCAATCTCTTTTGTGTCAACTTTTTCAGTCTTAGTTGGATACTCCCAACCACTTTCAATAACAGCCCATACAGCTACATCCTTTGCCCACAAAAAAGCTTTCATCTTAGCCTTCCATGCTGCATAGTTGGTTTTGTCATCAAGAAACGGAGGGTGACTTATTGACCCAGCTACACGATCACTTATACCTTCCATTCTGTTTCCTTTGAGGATCTCACTAAGTCCGTCTAGTGACCTGCTCTGGTACCAATTGTAATTACAGAATGGATATGTGTGTTTCCCAACTAATGCAACTGATCAATATGTCAACAAATTTAGGAATTAGTCTTAGGAGTGCAGGCCTGTTCGCATCCTAATATAGGAGTGCAGTATAACTTGAATCCTAATCGAAACTGCAGATCAATCTCAATAAGTCTGACGATGTTATGCTTTACTCAATTAACCAAACCATTCAAAGTAAACTCATCACACATAACACAAGATCTGTTGACGCAGTAAAACCCTCCAAAGAGGTAAACAACTGCGGGCACTATGCCGGTGAACAATCCACTATATGAATATGAAAGTACATAAAGATCTTACACAACTCATCTACTAGAACCAATCTAGTGGGCAGCGGTGTCTCCTCGTCTTTGCTACTTCCAAATCAGCGACCTTGTTCTCCTTTGTCAATCTTGAGATGGCACAACTCTCACCTCGGTTGTCAATCACCTCAAGGCACAAATCATGCATGAACTACCAACACACATGAAGCATAAAACCAGAAAATTTTTTGACAGAAAAAGCTTGGGATTTGATAATCCTTCAAAAGCTAAACAAGGAACAGCTTATGAAGAATTCTCACATGAAACTTTAGCTTAATGCTTTCTGAAGATAAAGGCAGAAAACTCTCAAGAAGGCAACGACCAAATATTCTGATATATTCCACCACTTGAACAACCCTAAGAGAAACATATATATAGGAGAGGACGAGCTAGGGTTTCTGATGTACATGGGCTTCATGACGTCTTTTAAAAAGCATGGATTAAAATAGAATCATCATTTAGAAAAGCCCATAAACCAATTTAAGAAAGTTTGAATGCTTTGGATAAAACCATCTGAAAATTCGCATATCAATGCATTAGGATTGAAAAGATTTTCGCATCCTACAATAGGATTTAAAGACAAGTTCAGTCCTAACCTCTTGACAAGCATGCACATGTATGCAAGACATACCTGATTGATGAGAGTGGTACATGAAGCTTGAAGCATTCCATTCTTTCAAGGATCCAAGAGTAGAAAGCTATTACAAGAAACGATGACTCTTGGTTGTTGCGCTTAGGAAATGCCAATCAAAATAAACATTGCACTAACAGTTACAACAGTAATAATCTAGTATCTGGCTTTTTCATTCGTTATATTGCAGGAGATGGGCTCACAGACTCGTTAGGTGGTTTATCCAGCCAATTAACAGGTAACTAATGTTCTTTCCTCCCCCACTTACCTGGTGGTTGTGAAGCCACACTGGACTCAAAGGGGGGAAATAACCATTTAAATTTTAGAACTGTGGCTACCAACATCACTTTATATGGATGTAGCTGCTGATTCTAGCCTTCTTAGTAAAGAATTGCAGTTTGTCAGTAGCTCACCTGTTTTGAGCCCGTGGTTCCCCCCTGCTCACCTTATGTCTTGCTTATCATTTGATGATCAGATTACACACTTTTAGACACAATAATAAAATTAGGGAGAAGTAAGTAAATATTTCAATCGAATCCCTACCTTTTGGTTTAGCTGGAATTTCGGGACTTTGACATGCTAAGTTTCATTAATTTGTACCACAAGTATGATTCAGTTATTTTGTTCGGCAGGTGAAGAGTATTGTTGAATGGAGGGATTTCTACTTTAGAACTTACACGTGAGCTATACATCTTTTTACTATTTCAGTGCCGTTGGAAGTTGGAATTAAAACGCCTTTAATATTTTTGGAAGTTAATTCATGGTTACTGGAACACCATTCTTACAGCCCATCTATTTCCACTTCTGAAACTGTTGGGAACCGAAACTTTAGACTTAATACTAAGTTTCCATTGTATATAATTGGGAAGTTTTACCATGAATGTCTTAAACCTTGTATGTCTGTTTGATGTAATATAGATATCTACTACACATAGGAATTATTGTTATGTCTTCAATTCTAATGCTTATAAATTGTTTTGGTAAAGGGCTTAGATCCATTACCAAAGAATTGGCTTGTGGATAAGTCATTTTCTTTATCTCCGATTGAATGGCCTCTGGCCTCTTCTTTGGAATAAACTTGTGTGCCTCTAACTGGTGCACCAATTTGTCTTATGACAATCACAATACACTTGTTCTTTGCTCCAGTATTTGGGCCTGGTTTCTATTTCTTGTCATTTTAATTGTAGTTACATGAGAAAGATACTATTGTGCATTTTTTCATAACTCACCTTTTTGAATGAATGAAATGCATGGTAATCATTATTCATGACTTAATTGTCAGATTTGTTGGTAAGCTAGTAGGTCGGTACTATGATCCCAAAGGAAATCCTAGAAATATTTGAAGGGAGTTGAAGCAAAGGCTGCCAGAGGTGCACAACTATTGAAGAAACCGGAGATTGAAGAAGCTAAGCAACCTGGTTGCAATTCAAGGTGGAGTCAGGATGAGGGTGGAGAGGTATGTGTTTCGGTTCTTATAATATTTATGTGCCATGGGTATCAACTTTGTGCTGTCATGATAATATTTGATTGTAAATGTAGTGGAAAGTGCCCTTGATCTTTGTCTGTTGCATTTTGTTTTAATTGGTATGTTGGGGTTCTGATATAAAATCTATGACAGGAATTCTATAATTCTTATTATTATTTTTATCGCTTAATGTCTTCTCCAAAGTAATGAAGCTCTCTTATCCTGCATGTGTTTTATGAATTTGCATATATCTGTGCACATTGGATTAATTAGATGTTAATCTAATATACATATTGTATCATGTGTGTTCATTAATTAAATTTTTAGTTTTGTTTATTTCTGCTTGATGTGACGTTGTTCATTTAATGTAGATATTTATTGTTAGTATAGTTGGTTTATATTTTCATACTTAGCTATTTGTGTTACTGTTTTTCTAGCTGACATAGATATTGATAAGGGAAAAAATGGACATGATTATATCGTTACTATTTTATCTTCGACAAATTTGTTTATATACATGTTTGTGTATATATATGCATGATTATGTAAATGTTGAATGTGTATAAAACGATCTATGCAGATATTGAGATTGCTAGCTCAGATAGGTTGAAGACTTAGGCTGCAGTTTTGGTTGTTGATTTGAGTTTATGAACAAATTGTGTTAGCTTTAGCTTTTTGATATGGCTGAGAGGATAAAAGTATGAGTCTAATATCATTTCAATTTCGCTTATTGTATGACAGTAGATGAAACTCTTGCTGGAAGTTAAATTTTTTTTTCCCAGTTTTGAAGAAAGAAAGGGAAGCTGTGTTTGTGTGCTTCAATGATTTTGTATTATCTGTTATGTGTTTCGTTTCATAACAAATGCATGTTATGTGAGTATGGAGTAAGCCAAAATCATCATGTTCTGTAACAAATATCATGAGGATAACATTCATGCAGCAGTTCTTTAACATTCCCAGATTCTGAATTCAAACTACGTGTAATGACAATATCCGATTTGTTCATGTTTCATTTTTCATGTGAATCCGGTTTGATATTTGTATACTTGTGCATTATGTGATAGGTTCAAGATGCAAGTGGCCATGAAATTAGAAGGGAGTCCATAGGAGAAGGAGTTCATCCACATTCAACTAGTGATCAAGAAATTGAGCATGCTCCAGTACTCACCAAGCCCCTCTAGTTAATGATAAATAGTATTGTGGTCAAGGATGCTTTTGAACAATATTAAGTTTGACAACTTTTCCTTCAGTTATCTAGTATGGTAGGACATTATAATTATGAAAGACTATAGTTTGGTTAATTTCAGTTTGTTCTTGGTAGTGGAATATAACTTGGCACTTATCTTTTGATTATATAATTTCAGTTGTGAGATAGCTATGATTGAAAGGATTATTTTGGTGCTCTATATTGTTTTACGATATCTTTTGATTAAGTGTGTAAAATGGCAGAAAAAATTTTGGTTTGAAAAAATTGGGTGGTCAATTGGTTGCGACGGTTATTAGCTGTTGCTAAAGCTTCATATGAAAAATACTTGGGGTGGCGACGGCAATGACGCCGTCGTAATTTTAGAGGGAAAATCAATTTCCCGCTTATTTCTAATCAAATTTGGAGGGAAAATTTTTGGAAAAATAAAAAAATATGAAAAAAAAGTTTATTGCAAACAACGGCATCTGCCGTAGCAAATAGGTTACTTGCGACGGCGTTTTCAATCGCTACATGCCGTCGTCTAATAAGCGACCAAATCATTGCTACGCTCATTGCCGTCGCTAAATCCAGTTGAGACGGCGTTTTGCCGTAGCCACGACCAGTGGCGACGCCACCAACGACAACGGTGTAATTGCCGTCGCCTAGCCGTCGCCATTGGTCTTTTGCGACGACATACAAACTTTCCGCAACGGCATAAAGCCGTGGCAAAATGAATTCTTTTTTGTAGTGACTGCATGCCGGTTTTTTAAGAGAATAAAATTGGGAAAGCATTACATTTTATTTTTATTGAAATTATTTATTTTTCGTCCACTCACTCTAAAAATTTTCAATACTTTTCCTTGGGCTTTTTGGTTTTTTTTTTGTGTCTAGTCTGCAAATTAGTTGAGGTCGGGTGTGGATAGGAGTGGAGGCATATAGTGTCCACCACTTCCATCTTCATTACAGCTCACTATTTAACCTGCTTATGTAATGTATCGTTTAAATCCTTAGATTGCTATGACCACAAGACTATTGAATTGAGTTGTAAAATTAAGCATTTGGAATCTGAATTTGGCTGTTGGGATCCTTGGGTTAAATCTTGTTTACAGGTTGATGTTTGGGTAGTCCACTTTTAGGGGAAGTTTCGCCAAATTTTTAGTAAGATTTATTCTAAGGTTTGCCCCACAGTATTACATCCTGTATCCAGATTACCCTTTTACTGGTCATTTGCATGGTAAACGAGTATAATATTTACGTTTTACCTTATTTCAAACATTTAGGGACCTAAAAGTTGACTTTTCTTTTCTTCAGTTTAGTTTTTGAGGAAACTTCCTTCACAAAAGTTATAGAGGACGTTAAACCGAGTTTGTAGACACACGACAAGCAAAAATCGGAGTTCGTACGAAGAAATTATAGTCTGAAAAGAAGAAGTTACGATTTTACAAACTTACTATAAATAATAGAACTTACCATTTTCAGTCCAAACCCTAATTTTCATTTTCTCTCAACCTTGACCCACGGCCAGACCCGACCTGGAACTGGAAACCCGGCGCGTTCTTCGCTGTCCGGTCTACCCAGGTTGCCGCATAGGTCGGGTTTGAAGCTCTTATCCACGCCGACTTAACCTCTGCCCTTCACTTGCTCCGATTTGCAGCTGGAGAGGAGAAACGAAGCGTAACCTAGCTCGGCAATCTGCGCAGGTAGACTAAAATGGAACACCGTTTTTCGGCGATCTTTTCGGACAATACTACATGGGTTTTGAAGCTCGTTCGACGTGCATCAATCCCTCCAACCAGCTCCAATTGATGCAACTCAAGGAGTGAGAATCGAGTAATTAAAAAATTGAGATTTTCAAATTGTTTAGGGTAATTTCCAGCCCCTTTCGATCGAAATCTGACTTTGTGATAGTTGAAAGAGTTCTTAGATCAGTTTGACATTGGTCTCACTATCCGAATATATGGTGGCTCGTGGGGACGTGTGCCATCATTTCTGGTCTCATGTTTTAGTTTGTTAGATAGAGTTTAACCTTACGAGCTTGTAGATATAGTTTGGTAGCCATTACGATGAACATTGGGATCGATAGGAATTTCTGAAGTTTCAGAAATTCGGGTTTCGATTTGGGAAGATCCGACCTTTGGATCAACTCATTTTTTGATAGATTGCTATGTTTATCGAATTAATGTGACCTATGAAATTTGAACTTGTTCCAATGTAAATTTGAGTTTTCGACGATAGGGTTTCAATTTTATTATCGTCGATTTACTTATGATTATCGAAAACAGTTATTGATAATACCAATTTGTCACGGCTGATATGTAGATCGAGATCGAGGACGAATTCGTCCGACGACTGTCATAGCTGTAATTCTGTGCACTACAAAAAAAAAATTGCAACAGCCACGGCGCCCTGCCGTCGCAAAAAGCTGTTTTGCCGTGGCGAAAAAGCATTTGCGACGGCTCTGCTACGGCAAAGCTTCTGACGCCGTTGGTGGCGTCGCCAATATTTTTAGCCACGGCAAAATGCCGTCGCAGACCACTTTTGCGACGGCAAAGAGCTTTGCGACACTTACTCTGCTACGATTTCATGCTACCCCTAATGCCGTCGCCATTGCAAAATATACTACGGCAAATTTCCGTCGCAGCATAATTAATATTAAGATAATTATATTACTTCCCGCCAAAATTTGTTTCCTACCAAATTTGTTTCCCGCCAAATTTTTTTTTGCTGCCAAACTAATTTGCTTCCCGTCAATTTTTCAATAGCAAATTTTGCTACGGTCTCGTTGCCGTAGCTTCGGTGTGGTGTTATATAGAAATATATTCTTGGCTACGGCAATTCACCGATGCTAGTAGCCAACCAGTAATTTTTTTTTTTAACAAAACCTGTAATTTTGCAATATCCAAAAATGGGATAAAAATATCAATTCACAACACATATATTGTTCATTAACTCATCTATTTCATTGCAATGTAATTAAGTTGTTGCACTGTTAGTATAGGTAATTAGAAGAAGTACAAATTAAGTTATGTCCAAAACCAAGTTCCTAATGAAGACAACCAAGAGTAACACTTAACAAAAATATGCAATAACATATTGAAACTCAGCCCATTGCTCTATCACTGCTTGAATCTGGATTCCCTTCTTCTCCTACAGACTCCCTCCGAATTTCATGGTCACTAGTTGCATCTGGAACCTAAGACATCAAAAAAAAAAAAAAAAAAAATTAGATATATCATGTATGGCTTTGCATATCACCCTTTTTCAATGTCACACCATAACCCAATTCCAATAACCAAACACGCAGATTCGCAGGTTGCATCATTTTTTATAATCATATTACAAAGAGAATATGGCAGTATGAGAGGAAATTTCAAACCAAGTGTCAGTACGTAATGCAGCTTCAAGTTGATTGGTACAGTGAAGGTAATGCAGTACTAATTAGTAAGAAAAATATAGAATGTAATGCAACAACACCATATAAAGTTAAAGTACAGAGAAACATCTATTGCATTAAGGATTTGATTACTCACGTCACAGAACACAAATGGCTAAAGAGTGATCTCTTTCTCTTCTAATTCACAATCATATATGAACTAAGATCACAAAACACAAGTATCTAAAACAATAAGCTATAGAGTAACTTACTAATCCATAATCCTAAACAAATTTGCCGAGCAACCAAAGCAAAATGACATCAGATATAACAGGCATTGTAAAGAAATAGCAAAATCAAGATCTAGAGAGATATCACAAGCCAGCTCAGATCTGGAACCCAAAAATCAAGACCCATGCAATTCAAAATACATGAAGATTGGTCCTTTGAGGCATTTCATCGAACATATTATGTGCATTATTAAACAAAGATTAATATCCTGAATACCGGAAACAGAAGTAATCGAACGAAGCTGAACAAGCTACTGTGAAGCTCAATTATCAGTAAAATTGCAAAGACTTCTTGCTGAACATCAACTACAACGCGCTAAAAGTTACTCTTTCTGGTTTTCTGTGACTGAGTTGGTAATAATCATGCACAGCAATTTTTGAATATGCAGATTTGTCAACAATCATGCACAGTAAGCTACAAAACCGACCACTAAAATGCATTCACATAGTAGTGCAAGTATTTAGACTACAACTCATTCAATCACACTAAACTTATATGCATTCACATGTATTCTGATTAAACATAGCCTAAATGTGTTAAATCAAACTAAAGGCCTTCCCCAATCAAACTCACACATGGCATTTCCAATTTACCTGATATATTTTCGAAACTAAACAATTTGCAGAACTATAAATTGTGCACATCAAATAAGAGCTAAATATTCAAACAATTATTCTTGTGATGACAAACCTGTCCATTTTGATATGTCCCTCTCTTCTCTTTGTTCTCCAAAAAATCAATTCGAGCTTGTAGCATATTAAGCTGATCCTGAAACTTTTTTGCCACAGATTCAGTTACTTTCTGTATTATATCATCAGTGGTTTCAGAGGAATTTGGTGCATGTAAGTAGACAAATCTTCTAGGCACGCCAGATCCATAGGTGCGACAATATCCATGGCCATCCTCTCCAATCAATTCATGAAATATACGGTCTTTGACAGCCTGAAGGTTCCTTTGGTCCTCAGATTCTAATAAAAGTCGTCTTTCATATTCTTCCTACATTCAAGTATAGAATTACTAGCTTGAAAATAACATATAAATTAGAAACTGAAACATTATCATACAATATACTAAAAATAAAGCTTACAATGACTTCAACTACTTATGGTTTTGACTGGTCTCGTGCTTTTTTCCACACATTCATCTTAACAGTTTCTTCTCCATTTTGCTCCATCTATCGAATGCAAAATAATAGCAAACTGAATCTATATTCCAGTCCAAATTTCCATATTTTCAGATTTCAATACAAGAACCAAATTTATAGATGAAATGGAAAAAAGAAGAAACTCATCTCCTACCGAAGAAACACATAAATGTAGAATGAAGTGGAATACCTCAAATCGTAATTGAGCAAAGTGTTTTCGACCAGTAGTATGAACTGGTCCACGAAGCTCCCTATTGATAGAATTTCTTCTTGCTATCATCTGCAACATCAATCTCAAGGTTAAATGGTAGTGATTCTGGTATTCGATAATCTATTTATAAATATTGTGCCACTAATACCTTAGCTTCCTCACTGCTCCAATAGGCAACTACCTCACTCCATTGCTCTGTCACAATATTGGCAGGAACTTTTGAAAGAATATCTGGATCTTCTTTGTTTTTCTCAAAGAAGTTGAGTTTCGTTTTGCTTTTATGATCCTTCCACAGACTATTGCAACATCTCAAACATACAGTTTTATATCCTTCTGGAACATTCAGCAAATTATCCTACGAAACATTGACATGTTAGGATTAGTCTATACTTGAAACTAGTACTTATGCTTCATAATTTTAAAACAAATCAGAAACAAAAACTAATTGCAAATACATGGAATCAAGTTTTTTTTTTCTTTCATTCTAGTGTTTACCAACAAATATAAATGACATATGTACCTTAACTTCTTTCCATATTCCATCTTTCACTTCAGCTCCAACAGACTTCCAATCAATTATTGTAAGGGGAATTCTTTGCCCATCCCTTACAATTTGTCCTAACTGCGACTTTAATTGGGCAGCCCTATCTCCCACAGGTTGGAACGTAGAATCAAACTTGATTTCGACTTTAACTCCAGTATTCCATTCTGAGATACCCTTATTTTGACCTCTGGAACTTTGAGTAGTAGCTTGTACTTCCATCTCTAACCAAGTTTTAAAAATATCAAATTGTAACTTTAAAACAAAAAAGATACTACATTACAAATATATTAGATATTGAGTTACCTGCTGGTGGAGATGGTGGTGCAGGGGGTGGCGGTGGTGGAGGAGGTGGAGGAGGTGGAGGAGGCGGTGGAGGAGGAGGTGGAGGGGAAGGAGATGGTGGTGACAATCTTGAAGACTGTGATGGCTGTTGTGATGAGGAAATGTTGTTGCTTGAAGATTGAGAGCTGCTGGAACTCAAATATTCAGCCATGGTGCGCGGTCGACCAATCTTCCTTTTCTTCATGGTTAACTGAAAAAGGACATTTACAATTATATGAGAACATAATGTTTCGAATCGAAATAACCAACAAGTTTTATATGATTGAAATACCACAGTTTATTATAAATTGAAATGACAGAATCACATTCCATTGTCCAAAAAAGACCGTAATTAATATCATATATTCCATACATGAAGACCAAGTTCCAGCAAACAAAAAAGACCTATGCACACAAAAATCTGCACCTATAAGTGCCATCTTAACCTACATCTACTATATTACAAGTTACGGTCTCAATCATCCATTTCAACATCCATTGACTCGCTTGAAATACCAGCTTCTTCAGTATTGTTAGTTTGCACAAGGGATAAGTCTCTTGAAGGCATGTCAACAACGTTCAGCCATTCTTGCCCTGAAGGATCTAGAGCATACCAAACTTGATGAGCTTGAGATGCCAATATGAAGGGTTCATCCCCTATGCAATCATTTTTGTACAACAAACGCTTGAAGTTAACTAAAGGAAAGTTAAAATGGTCTAACTTTATACCTGTAGCAGGATTAACCCAATCACACTTAAACAAAACATATTTGATATCAATACCATAAGAGATTTTGATAATATCTGTCAATCTCCCATAGTATGGTGAAGAGTCAATAGAAAGATTCTTGTCTGCTTGTAAAGTTACACCACTATTCTGTGTTGAGCGATGATTATCAAGACTTTTCACTCGAAAGAAAAACCCATTCGCATTGTAAGAAGTCAATCTCTTTGTTGATGGACTAGGAGAATTAGACAAAGCAATAACTTCTTCTGATAACAATACAGAACTTGTTCTTTGCAAATTGATAACCTGATTTAGGTAAACAATAGTTAAAAACTGCACACTATAAGAGACCGAAAGATGAACTAAATATATCTAATTATAGCTAGCAACATACATGCTCCTTAAACCAGTTTGCAAATTTCCGAAAATGAACTCTCTGAACATAGTGTTCATTTGCAGCAGGAAATTGTCGTCGAATAGTAATAAGATGTTCACTGCAAAGTAACAAGAACATCATTACTTTTCTGCCCAGAAACTCAGAAACTATCCACTAAGTTTCTTAGTTTCTAAGAAATGTTTTACTTCTCATATATATTGTTGATTATATGCAGATTATAAAAAAACAAAACAATAACCAACATGACATACTTGAGAAATGGTGTGACTGCCTCTGTATGGAATAAGATCCATCGATGAGCTTGTGTCCGAGTAATTTCCTCAAGTACAAAGTCTTTTCCCTTGTTTATATCGTCATCATTTTTTTTCCTTGCTGGTCTATTAAACTTGCTTTCCACATCATTGAGATACTGAGTACAGAAGTTCATGCACTCTTCCATCAAATAACCTTTAGCCATTGATGCTTCAGGACAAGCCCGATTCCGCACATATTCCTTCAAGGTCAGTAGATACCTCTCAATAGGGTACATCCACCGAAAAATTACAGCACCAGCAATTAATGCTTCATCAGCTAAATGAATTGGTAAATGCTCCATTATATCAAAGAATGATGGCGGAAATATCTTCTCAAGTTCACAAAGTGTCAGCACTATATGAGCACGAGCCTTTTCTAGATCTGCTGCACAATTATCCATTGAGCATAACTGTTTAAAAAAACTACCCAGATCAATCAATGCCTGAACCACATTCTCTGGTAAAGAACTTCGTATAAATAAAGGAATAAGTTGCTGCAATAGAATATGGTTATCGTGGCTCTTAAGACCTCCAATACTACGATCATGTAAACGTACTCGACGTGCAATATTGGAAGCAGCTCCATCTGGCATTCGTGATCCTGATAAGGCTGAAAAGAAGATATCTTTCCCCTTATTGTTCATCTCAAACTCAGCTGGATCAGCATACTCTGTACCGGACTCTCTCCTCTTTAGATGATACTGCTCCCTAATTCCCATAAGTTCCAGATCACGACGAGAATTCAAATTGTCCTTAGACTTTCCAGCAACTCCTAATATTGAGAAAAGAACATTATCACAAATGTTCTTTTCTATATGCATCACGTCAAGGTTGTGACGTATCAGGTTGTCTTTCCAATATGGAAGCTCATAAAATATACTTTTCTTCTTCTAATTATGCTTCTTTTTCATCAAAGGATCATTATCAGGTTTTTGCACCCCAAGCACCTTCCTTCGCTCTAGATCTTCCCGCTTGTACTCTGTAAGAACACCATTTGATTCCAATTGTGCAAGAAGATCTGCGCCAGATAAAGTTTTAGGCTTCCTTCTATATTCTGTATTGCCATTAAATGACCTTGAATCTGCTCGATACTTGTGATCATAGGGTAACCACCGCCAATGAGTCATGTATGAAGCTTTTTTACCAAACTTCAACCGCTGGTAACCACTTTCAGAGTTGCATGATGGGCAAGCAAATTCACCTTTTGTACTCCACCCCGACAAGTTGGCATAGGCAGGAAAGTCATTAATCGTCCACAACAATGCAGCATGCATTTTAAACATTTCATTGCTGAATGCATCAAATGTTTCTACACCATCTTCATATAGTTCCTTCAATTCTTCAATGAGTGGCTGCATGTAGACATCAATTTTATCACCGGGTGCCTTAGGACCATCAATAAGAACAGATAAAAATATAAAGGGCTGCTTCATGCACATCATAGGTGGTAAATTGTAGGGAACCAATATGATAGGCCATGTACTATGAACTATATTCATAGACCTAAATGGGTTGAATCCATCAGATGCTAACCCAAGCCTTACATTGCGAATGTCTCCCGAAAAATTTGTGTGTTTTTGGTCAAAATCTTTCCATGCAAAAGAGTCTGCAGGATGCCTAAACACACCATCATCGGTTCTTTCCTCTCCATGCCATCTCATAAGCTTTGCTGTTTTTGAAGACATAAACAACCTTTGTAACCTTGGTTTTAAAGGAAAATATCTTGCTTGTTTTGCTGCTTTTCGTTTCCCAAGTGCTGCAACATCATTTGAACTACCATTGTTATCTTTCCATCGAGATGTCTTGCATATTCTGCATTCATCCAAATTTATGTCTTCATTTCTAAACAACATACAACTGTTAGGACATGCATCTACTGTTTCATAAGTGAATCCGAGATCTTCTGTTAACTTCTGGGCTTCATAATATGACTTGGGAAGTTGCACACCTTCAGGCATAGATTCTTTTGCTATCTCAAGTAAAGTTTTGAAGGATTTATCTGTCCATCCATGGAGCACCTTCGCTTGCAAAAGACGAACTGTATATGACAAAGCTGTGTGTCTCTTAGAACCCGAATACAATGGAAGGTTTGCATCCTCAAGAAGTTTCAAGAACTTATTGGTAGGTTCGTTTGCCCCTACATTAGGATTAGTTGAGTTTTCTTCACTAGTCTGATCATGTGTTCCTACATTAGGAGCTCCTAAAGCTTCTTGGACAAGTCTGACCATATCATCCTCCATATAAGAATCTAACCCAATACCATTTTGATTTCCATCCACTGGATGAACATAATGATTAGGCTCACCATGTTTATCCCATTTCCTATACTTCTTAAAGAAACCATAATCACGAAGATGCTGCCGCACAACTAATCTTACATAGAGATAACGATTTTCGCACTTTCTACAAGGACAATAAATCCTTGAACCCAGATCCCTATTGATGTATGCAAAAGTCAAAAATTGATCTATTGCATCATAATATGCTAGAGAATGCCTATCTGCTAAATCTATCCATGATTTGTCCATATTTCTCCTTAAGCAATCAGATTCAACATCTACGTCAAATAGCCAAGAAAAATACAGTTTATTAAATTATAACCATGACTACTAACCAAACAAAGGACTTCAAACAATTAACCAAAGTGAACAAACATTGCCTACAACTGAGCTGCCATCAAAATACAACACAAAAACTATAAATTCCCAACATCAAAAGTATAAAATTACTATGGATTAAATTATGTTTAGTCCCTGTACTATGACCTTTTTTTCGTTTTAGTCACTGACATTCTCAATTAATCTGAAAAGTCCCTAACGTCAAAATTTTCATCTGATTGGTCCCTCCCGCGTCAAATTAGAAGTTGGCCTTAGGTGAAATGTCAAATATACCCCTCTGTTATTTCTTTTTCCTTTTTAATTTCTTTTTCTCTTTTTTTTTCTTTTTTCTTTTTCCTTTTTAATTTCTTTTTTTTCCTTTTTAATTTCTTTTTTTCCTTTTTTTCTTTTTTCTTTTTAATTTTTTTTTGCTTTTTCTTCTTTTTTTCTTGTTCCTTTTTAATTTTTTTTCCTTTTTTTTCTTTTTTTCCTTTTTAATTTATTTTTTGCTTTTTCTTCTTTTTTTCTTGTTCCTTTTTAATTTCTTTTTTTCCTTTTTTTTTCTTTTCGTTTGCCTACTTTCTCCTTCCTCAACCCACCAATCCCATTCCGATCAAACTCCACAACCCATCTGTTTCTCTCCCCAAATTGAAACCAAACCCAGCAAAAACCTAGCTTGGCGGTGCAGAGATGGACATCGAGCAAAAGCAAGAGGCTAGGAGCTGATCGATCACTTCTTCACCTTCTCTGAAGCCATCTCCCAAACACAAGCAGATCCCAATCAGCTCGGAAATTCACCGCTAAACCACTCCCCTCTTGTTTTCACAGCCTACTTCTCTCTCTCCCACTCAAATCTCACTCTCTCTCCACATCAAGCCTCAATTTGGAAATTTTTCACTGAAAACTACCATTTTTTCAGACCCTGGGGTTTTTGGGTCTTGCTCAAAATGGTGATTTGGATTTTGGGTCTGGTTGAAATGATGGTTTTTGATGGCCAAGTTGACTAAAACCAGAAGTGAAGAAGAAGAATAGTGATGGAAAAGAAAAATGGCCGCCGACTTGGATAACAATAATTGGGGTTTCGGGTCGATCTGGATTAGTTCACCGACGTGGCGCTACCGATGCAGCAGGATACGATGGTCATTAAAAAGGAAATAGAAAAAAGAAAAAGGAAAAAAGAAAAATAAAAAAAGGAAAAGGAAAAAAGAAATTAAAAAGGAAAAAAAAAAAGAAAAAAAAAAGGGTCGCCGGCGTGGAGAACAAGAATTGGGGTTTTGGGTCGATCTGGATTGGTTCGCCGACATGGCGCTCCCGATGCAGCAGGATACGATGGTCATTAAAAAAGAAAAAAGAAAAAAGAAAAAATGAAAGAAAAAAGAAATTAAAAAGGAAAAATGAAAAATAAAAAAGGAAAAAAGAAATTAAAAAGGAAAAAGAAAAAAGAAAAAAAAGAAATTAAAAAGGAAAAAGAAAAAAAAGAAATTAAAAAGGAAAAAAGAAAAAGAAATAACAAAGGGGTATATTGGACATTTCACCTAAGTCCAACTCTTAATTTGACGCGGGAGGGACCTATTGGAGGGAAATTATGAGGTCAGGGAGTTTTTAGATTAAATTAGAATGTCAGGGACTGAAACGATGAGAAGGACAAAGTACAGGGACTAAACATAATTTAATCCAATTACTATCAGCTAGTTCAGTCCCTAAAAGAAGGTAATTAATTAAGCAAAGAACATATACTCCAGTTGCAATAAACAGATAAGCTTTGTTCAAAAATACATTAAACAAAAATATATATAAAAGCGGCAAACAAAAAAGATAAAGCAGATAGCTACTGCATTTATACCCAATAATCTCATCCAAGACACAAAAAAGTTGAGGCTTACCTTGAATTTTCTATGACGAGTGGAAGATAGATGATAGAGAATAGAGGACAGAGCAGATTAGCCTCCAAGTGATACGCAAATAACCTGCAAAGCCAAACAATAAGATGCAAACAGGTTATGAAGTATCAAACTTTAGTGCTTCAGGCAAACAAAACCAATTAACTGAAAGGGAATGAAATTCAGCAAAATCAGTAAACATGCATGAACCAAACACAATACAAAACTCTTTCGTGCTTTGCTGACGATTTCCAAACAATCCATGGATTGATGACCACCAAACAAACCACACAATGCATAATCATCCAGTCCTGATCGTGAAAAAAAAGAATGCATATAGTAACGCCTCTTATTCATCAGAGGAAAAAAGCTGAATAAACAAATCATTGCCCCATGATCGAAGATGACAAAACATTAGAATGGGCTTTTTGTTGCTAGTTATGAAAAGGTAATCATGTGATGGTTAAAGATTCAAGCAAACTTTGGAGTCAAAAAGTTTGAACAGTGGCCATTTTCCAAATTTAAAGCCAACAATGGATTTCATTCCCTTCTTTTGGAAACGAAAAAAAAGGAAAAAATAAAAAATGAAAATGAAGAACTCTTGAATTCTTAGTGAGAAAAAATAAAAGAAAAAATTCCTAAAAGTTCAGCTTGACCACCACAAATAATACTACTATATATTTTGCTAAAGTCCAATAACATAACCTGATTAATGATCAATAGCTCAAATTTTGTTTTTACAGAAGGTCCCAAATCCACCTGCTCATTTGTACGATAGGGCTGCTTTCATGTGTGGGAGGGAGCCAAATTTTGAGCTTCCTGAAGAGGAGAAGCAGGAACTGATGAAGTTCAAGTGGGATGAATTCTTGGCGGTGACTCGTCACTCCATTAACAACAAAAAGCTCAAGAAGTGGCAGTGGTCTGAGACACTTCCATTACAAGATGGTGACTAGGATGACAAGCAAGAAGTAAATGGTATGTCAACTTTGGAAGATGGGGAGGAAGACACACGACTCTCTTGATCCTAATGGTTCAAGGACAATGCTTAAGATTTCCAGTTCTAACAGTTAAGTGCTAGCTAATAATCCTCCATTTTTTAAAGTATAAAGGCCCATATTAGGGCAAAGATGGTAGATTTCGTTGTCTTTAACTCTTTATTAAGCAAATGCCCAGTAAGTAGTTTCAGATTAGAAGCATCATAGTGGTCATTTGCCGTTGGTTCAAATGAACCAGTTCTATGAGAAATCTATTAATTTATTAAATGCTGTTCGCTGCTCAGTTGGACGAATAATGCTTGAGAAATAATTTGAAGAAGAAACGTGATCTGAAGGTTAATTTTTAATATGCTGCAATCAAATAGCAGTACCTTAGTTAGAAAGTACTTTCTCTAACAGTTCACAAAAAAAAAAAAAAAAAAATTGCATCATAAAACTACAACAAGAATTTGGCGTCCATAGATGCCTATTGTCTCTAACAAGGCACATTTAAGTTCACTATGACACATTATTGTTAAAGACAAGTTTTTAGCAACAAACCTGAAGGTAGTTGAGTATATCGCCTGTTGCAACTCTAGATCCCCCTTCTTGTTGTCTACAGATCCACTGATAAATTTTATCCTGAAAAAAAAAAAAACGAAATAATTAAAGTTCATATTGCCAAGGTTCCATCAATAAATGTAGATATGTAGTGCAATTTCAAAGCATATTTACACATCAACCGAGCATTATGTGTGTAAAAAAAATTGAAACATGCATATGTGGAAGCTTTGCAGAAGCAATGGCCCACTGCCTGAAGGCTACAGCAAGTGAATGATATTAGAATCCCTAGTCCCTTAGTAAACTAATGGAAGCAACATATTCTTCAAATTTTTAAAGAGTCACACACACTAGCGGACACTGAACAAGAACTCCTGTCAACAACCAGGTACTACCAAGATGGCTATGGAACAAACAAGGAACCCATGTATCTCTTGAGCCAATATGGCACAACACAAGTATACGAAATTTCAGCAAAAGCCTAAACTGACTCACTCATAAGAAAAAGACCAAACCAACCATTTAGAATCTCAATCACATGTTGCAGTTCACTCTAAACTCAAATACAGTTCCAAAACTATAACCCTTTGTTTTCCATTATTCTTCATATAAACCCATATCAGAACACTCCTCAGTAATCCTTTCATTCACTTCTGATGGGTTGATTATCATTATCGTCTCTCTAAATCAATAAAAATGCAAACTTTGATAAACCAATACAACTATGCCTATAGAGAAACTCTGAAAAAAAATTTCATCCAAACTCAAAACCACTAATCACCCAATCCAAAACCCAACCACATACAATCCCAAATATTTCAATCGAATCAACCAATTCAACAAAAAAAATCGGAAAAAAAAAAACCAACGAAACACCCAATCTGACATATCCAAAACCAAAAAACATAACTATTCTTCCATAAATAAGCAAAATCAAAAGTAATTTCAGACAAATTTTCTATAGTTAATTCCTCTCAGACTACAGAAATCATACTCTTCCATTTCATAATTTAAACTAACTGAATTGAACCCATTGATGGAAGAGAGAAGATAGTTGAGAGAGTGAATTGAACCCACCGAATTGAACCACTGATGGAAGAGAGAAGATACTGAGAGAGCGAATTGAACCCAACTTGAGAGATCGAAAGAGAAGGTCAGTACTGACTATGGCATATGAGGTTCTTCGGATGCAGACAAGTTTTAGGGTTTAGGAGAGGGGAAGATGGAGTATGAGATGGATCGAACAGAGGGATCGAATAGAATGAAAATATTGGAAACAAAGAGTGGACATTTGCCTTGGAATTTGATTAAGCCCAGAAAGAAAAGAAGAGAATAGAAGGCGTTGAATGTTTAAGGAAGAAGAAGAGAGTTTGCGTTTAGGTTTCAAATCTCAGGGAGTTTGTGTTTAGTTCATCGGGAACTAAAAGATAGACGCGCCTAATTTTCGTCTCTTGGCGCCTTAGAGCTAGGTTTAGTTTGCTTTTCAACATATCTGGAAAATAAGTTGAAAAGTAAATAAAGGCTACGGCACCTGCAGTGAAGCAAGAATTAGGAAAAATCTTACTACGGCATTTTTAATGCCGTTGCAATTGAAGCATTTTTATGCTACGGCTCTCTTTTGCCGTCGCAAACTTTTTTTTTTTTTTTTGCGACGCCTTGTTTCCCGTAGCAAATCTATGACCAATGGTGACGGCAGTTTTGCGCCGACGCTAACTGGGGTGGCCATTGCAATTATTTTTTGTAGTGGTGAGTGGACATTTGTTTTTAAATTAAATTATGCGTGCAATATTATTTTTTTGAATATTAATTTATTGTATTGATTTTTATAATGATATTTGAGTATGCTTACTATATCGAAATTTCTTACTATTATATTTTCAATGAAATATTGATAATTTTTTAGTCTTATTGAAATATGATATTTATTTCATTTCCGAAAGTTTTTTACTTATTTATCAAATTATTCAAATATTGAGCTATGAAGATTTTCAATCAGAAAGAGCGATGACTTGCAAAATATGAGTATGGTATTCAAGTATTTGAGTATAAACGATTTATCGAGATTTCATGAATTATTTTAAGAATCGAGTGTTTATGGAATATTAAACATTACGAGTTGATGAGATTAATATTATGAGAGATACTAAGTCTAAGTTCAGATTTCGTAATCGAGGTCGTAAATTAGAGAAAGATGAGTATGATAGCACATGCATATATTACCTAGTTGGCAGTGTCCTCTAGGTAATAGTTTGGTCGACAATACCCTCTAGACAATATTTTGGTTAGCAGTACCCTCCAGAATATATATTTCAGCCGGCAGTATCCTCTGATGCGTCATCTGGTAGGCAGTACCCTCCAGATGGCTTGAGATCATTAGTTGACAGTACCCTCTAACTATCTATTCCGGTCGGTAGTATCATCCGATGAGTCATTTAATCGGCATTACCCTCCAGATGGCATGAGATGGTTAGTTAGCAGTATCCTCTAGCCATCGCCTCCTCACATTTTAGTCAGTAGTACCCTCTGATGCGTCACCTGGTCGGCAGTACCCTTCAGGTGGCATGAGATGATTAGTCAATAGTTCTCTCTAGTCATCGTGTATTTTATTAAGAGATGATTTTGAAATTGAGTTTGAGATATCAGTATAATTTAAGATTTCCGAGATTTCAAAGTATTTTAAATGAGATGCGCACATGTTGAGATTTTGAGATAATTTGGAGAAAATTTTACAAACGGTACCTGAAATAAAGTCCATTCATCATTTTAGTACATCACATCTAAAAACTATCACATTGGTACCTTAACATTAAAATTCTAACCACTTTTGGTAACTGCCGTCTATGATGGCGTCAAACCTCTACTGTTTAAGGGATATTTTCGTCTCTCTCGTTTTAAATCATTTTTTTTTCTTTCACCCAACAACTATTATCTTCTGCGGTGGAGGCCATTTTGCTCCCCACTCTCTTCAGATGTTCAGAAGTTCCGAATCTTGAGGCAGTCACTCTCTATTCCAGTGTACCCAATGCACCATTTAGATAATTAGATTATTAGTCAATTGTCAAGTCAATTATTGCCCAGCAAGTCGAACCAGCCCAAGTGCTTGTTGAAGCAATCGAAAGGGTGAAGATGATCAATTATGAAGGGCGTCTGCGTAATTGGGGAAGGGAGGAGATATAACTCTTTCTTGTATTTAATCAGTCAATCACCATATGTGAGTAAAGAAGAAATTAGGATATGCAAAGCATGGACCTTCCTGGTCTACCTTGCTCCATTTTTTTTTTTTGTTGGGTATCTATTTTGTATAATGGAAGTCCTGGTCTACCTTGCTCCATTTTTTTTTGTTGGGTATCTATTTTGTATAATGGAAGTTCTTAGCAAGCTTCTGGCAAGAAATTAGGATATGCAAAGCATGGACCTTCCTGGTCTACCTTGCTCCATTTTTTTTTTTTTTGTTGGGTATCTATTTTGTATAATGGAAGTCCTGGTCTACCTTGCTCCATTTTTTTTTTTGTTGGGTATCTATTTTGTATAATGGAAGTCCTGGTCTACCTTGCTCCATTTTTTTTTGTTGGGTATCTATTTTGTATAATGGAAGTTCCTAGCAAGCTTCTGGCAAGAAATTAGGATATGCAAAGCATGGACCTTCCTGGTCTACCTTGCTCCATTTTTTTTTTTTTGTTGGGTATCTATTTTGTATAATGGAAGTCCTGGTCTACCTTGCTCCATTTTTTTTTGTTGGGTATCTATTTTGTATAATGGAAGTTCTTAGCAAGCTTCTGGCTGCTGCTTGTGATCTTGTGTTTCAACATTTTATGATAAATGCCACCCTCGAATTCGGTATCCCAAGGCCTTGAATTGCGAATCGCCAATGAAATATATTCTTGAGGGAGGCTTCTGAAATCGTTGGAGACCTGGAGGGATTGGATTGCATCTTCTTGACCTATTGTAGAATTTGCTTAAGCCGATCTAATCCGATTCAAAACCACCTCTTTTCAGTTGAAGAAAACTTATAGATATTCAAATAATCAAATCTATGGAGGTGAGAGATGCTTTCTAGGTTTTTGGCACGGATGGAGAGAGAGAGAGAGACAGAGAGAGAGAGAGAGATTCTGATTAGGAAGGGAAGAGGGAAAAAAAAAACTAAGAAAATGAAAAGACGAAATTGCCTATGACATAGTTTACGGGGCAATGGAATTGACGCCGTTATAGACGGATGGTATGAAAATTATGTCAGGTTTAAATGTTGGGGTACCAATGTGATAATTTTTAAATGTAATGCACCAAAGTGATGAATGGACTTTATGTTGGGTACCATTTGTAAAATTTTCTCTATAATTTGAGAAATCTATATTAGAGGTTTTAATTGGATTTTAAGATGATTTACACAGGATTTGAATTTATTTTGAGATATTAGTACTGCAGAAGGGTAATAAGTATTTTTACGAAATTATATTGCATCCTCAGTTTTTTTATGTAAAATTAAATTTGGGAAAGCATTATATTTTATTTTGTGTTGTCTTCATTGAGATTATTTATTTTCCATCCACTCACACAAACAGTTTTTTTTTTAAATATTTTTCCCTAGGCTTTTCTGTTTTTCGTGTCCAGTCTGCAGATAGGTTGAGGTCGAGCATGCATAGGTGTTGAGGCATAGTGCCCACCACCTCCATCTTCATGGTAGGCTATTGTCTAACCCACTTATGTAATATATCGATTCAATCCGTAGATTGCTCTGGTCACCAGCATATTGAATTGAGTTGTAAAGTTAAACATTGTGAATTTGATTTTGGCTATTGGGATCCTTGGTTTAAAATCTTGTTTACAGATTTTATCTTTTGGGTAATCCACTTTAAGGGGAAGTTCCGCCAAATTTTTGGTAGAATTTTTCCTAAGGTGGGCTTCGCATGGTCATTTCGGATTTCAGGATGAAATCAGGGGCAAGTCTTGTCATGCAGGGAGCAGTTGGGCTTGGCAGGTGGACTCTTGCAATCATTTTGTTGGCTGGGTTGGTGATTGGGCCTGAAATGGGTCATTGGGCATCATTGTCATGCTTTTATTTTTCTTGTTTTCTTTTATTATTATTTTTTAGTAGGTTGTGGCTTTATGCCATATATAAGTCCCTACCGATCTATGGTAGTGCGATGTGGGCTTTGTCCCGAATTGTACACTTTGTGTGCCTTGTCTGCCCTAGGTAGGCGGCGAGTTCCTTACTTTGCCCATGATGCTTAAATAGCCTTGTCTGAAGAATGACGCTCATAAACGGTCTGTACTTTCCCATATCAAAGAAGGGCAGAGTTTGAAACCTTTTAGCAAGACATGATCCACATAATAAGGCATCATAACACCTAGAGATACATGTTTGGTTCATCGTGTTGCTTATCTAAGCGTGTTGCCCGAACTCTTTCATCCATCGACCTATAGAAAGGTGGAATGGTTCATGGAATGATGACAACAAAAAATTAATGATATTTGGCGATTAGTCTCTATAGCATAACATCGGAATCAGTACCTAGGGCCAAACTAAGAACCAACACTAACTACTAAATTACAAATTCTCAAACACTAGCCAAATAGAGGACCTAATGAAACTAACCATCATATAATAAATAATACACTAATCAAACTAAATATATTCCTTTATTGCTATTGTCAATGATTAGAGACACGATCCTGCCACACATGGTTCATTGAATCATTGCTAATTGAGTCGTCAACCACTTAACAAGTTCATTTTAAGACATTAGCAATACCAATGATGGATAGAGAGCACTTTAACAAACCAAAATTTTGGAAAAGAAAAATTTGAGGACATAGGAAAGAAGGAAAATGTATAAAGAACAATAATTCAAAAATGAGGCTCGTGCTGCGATGCAAAGAGGTGTTGTTGCACGAGAATATAAAAGAAAGAGATGCAATTACTAAGACTTTAGATGCATCAAACAAATATTTAAATATTTAATCATAAAGTGGTCCAATTTCATTTAAACAACTTTAGACTTTCAAAGAAGTTATGCACTGATAACATGCTATAAGAGCAAATGCACCGGAAGGGTAATTGGGTGACCAATTGCTCACAAAGCCTAGATTGATCGATGCACCGGTCCAGAATTAGTCGACCAATTGATGGGGCCCACGCAGTCAGGCGATTGGGTGACCAATTCTCGGTCACTCTCTAGGTCGGGCAATTGGTAGGGCCCAAAGTGAGATAGTGGGTCCATTCTCCAGAGCTTGGCTTTAATTTTGGGAAAAAATTACTTGAGAGGAGAGTCGAACCACCTTCTACCCATCAGACAAGTTGAGAATAAAGCCTTCGAACCACCAAGGCAAACACTCAATTTGATCAATGTTTCAACAATAAAATATTTATTTACGCCAACTTTTTTTATTCTTATTAAATATTGTTAATCATTTTGTCAAATGTTACCATTCAAATTATCATAAATATTTTGTCATTATTAAATGGGGATGTATTAATTAGTGTACCATTATTATCATTTAAAAATAACTAATAAAATCAAATTGTAAGCTTAATTTCATTCATAAATAATTAGATTGATTAATTAATATTGGATTGACAGGTAAATTGCCTTCTATTGGTGCATTGTGTAAACCAAAGTCAATTGCCAATTTTACATGAATAGTGGATTGGCAGTACCAATTTAGTTGGCAAATCAACAATTGCCCTTGGTTCATGGGTGCATTTGCTCTAAGTAAATCTTATCTAGTAAAATGTATTTTGACGAAGATGCTCTCGAATATGTCCATTCAACATGTATAAATGTATCTTAAATATTATTATCAAAATAAGCAAAAAGATCTAAAACTCACCAACCCACCTTCTGACACAAATAGACAAATCAACGATGAGTGAAAATTTTGAAATAAACAAGTGATGACGTGTGAGCTCTCTATTGTTTTATATCATTCTTTTCAAATTTGGGTTTACAAAAAAGGAGTGAGACAAAGGAAACACATTTCAATGGTTTTTCTTTAAAAATTGAGTAGCAATAATAAATAAATAATCTGAATTACAAAAAGAAATGGATTTGTAAATAAAAATAAGGATTAAATACTTGTTACTCCTCAAACTTTTGCCTGAAAAACAGTTTAGTCCCTCGCCTTTCAAATTAAACTGGATAGTCCTTATTCTTTCTAATTCTCACACAACAGGTCTAAAATGACTATTCTACCCCTAAGATCCTTTTTTCATTTTTTTCTCTCTCTTTTTTCAATTTCTCTCTCTTTTTTTATTTATGTTTTCTGCTTTTCTCTCTCTCCCTCTCCACAGATCGATCTTTTCTCTCTCTTTTTTTTTCTCTTTTTTTTTTTTTTTTTTTTTCTGGCTGGTTCTCTCTCTCTCTCTCTCTCTCCAAGCTCGTATTCGACCTCGAGTTTATCCACTAGATCCACCGCACTCACTACCACTCTGCAGCGCTTGGTGGGCCCCCTCCACCCCTCATGGAAGCTCCGCCGCCACAATTCCATCTCCACCTCCGTCGTCGTCCCCACTAAGCTCAGCCACCTCTCCTCCTCCTCATCCTCCACCACTCCCACCAATAAGCCACCTCACTATCATCATCCAACATATTACAAATGATCAGAAACACCCAGATCAGATCGAGCAATAACAACACAGTGAAACTACCAGATTACAAACAACTGATAAAACTAGCCGGAAAAGTTAAAGAACTAACCGAAAGGCAATCTCGTAATGTTAGAAGACACCGTCGGTTGACCCTGCTTCCGATCATCGCTTTCTTTCTCTGGATTCAGTTGAAGCTTATTGTTCTTTTGTGTAGTACTAGTTCTAGAAGCTGAAGCCGAGCCAGTTGGAGCCAAAGAAGGCGGTGGAGATTTGACTGAGTTAGTGGTTGGGTTCATCAGAGTAGTCGTCGGAGGCGGCGGTGCCGCTGAGCCGGTTGAGGGAGTTGAATTGAAAGACGAGGGAAAGGAAGACAAAGACCCATTTAGTGGCGAGGGCGAGGGAGAAAAGCATAAAGAAATTGAAAAAAGAGAGAGAAGATCAATATGTGGAGAGGGAGAGAGAGAAAAGCAGAAAGAAATTGAAAAAAGAGAGAGAAGATCGATCTGTGGAGAGGGAGAGAGAGAAAAGCAAAAAAAATAAATAAAAAAGAGAGAGAAATTGAAAAAAGAGAGAGAAAAAAATAAAAAAAGGATCTTGGGGGTAGAATAGTCATTTTAGACCTGTTTTGGACCTGTTGTGTGAGAATTAGAAAAAATAAGGACTATCCAGTTTAATTTGAAAGGCGAGGGACTAAACTGTTTTTCAGACAAAAGTTTGAGGAGTAACAAGTATTTAATCCTAAAAATAAATAGTAAAAAAAGTAAAAAGAGGGGAGGGGTAAAAGAATATAGAAGAAAGGGGTGTTATTGCATGAGAATATAAAAGAAAGGGATACGGTTACTAAGACCTTTTTTTTTTTGGTCTGAAAAATGATACTAAGACTTTAGATGCATTTTATAAAGGGTCCTTGACCCATATCACCAAAATAGACTAAAATTAGCCCACTTACACCACCAACAAAATTTTGTTCCCACTAACCCCACTTGATAGCTAAATGACGATTTTGGGCTCCAAAAAATTAAAAATTACAGGTCGCCACTCTTATCTCTCTCGCCGACTCTCTCTCATCATCTATCTCTCTCTGCAAGGACGACGTTGACTCTCTCTCTCTCTCTCTCTGTGCAAGGACGCCGTCGACGACTCCCTCTCATCACCGATCTCTCTCTCTCTCTCTCTGCAAGGAAGACGTCGACGACTCTCTCTCTCACTTTCTCTCTCATCACCGATCTCTTTCTCTGCAAGGACGTCGAGGATGACCCGAGGATCCATCTCTCTCTCTGCAAGGAGGAGGACCCCAACGCCAACGACGAGGATCCATCTCTCTCTCTCTGTGTGCAAGGACGTCGTCGACGACGACGACGAGGATCTTAATTACAAAAGCTCTGAATCTGATCCAAACCTTCTTCCCCGCACTAATCCCTCCGTCGGCCTTCTTCCCCGTTGTTTTCCAGCACCGACTTCGTCGTCGTCATCTTCGGCATCACCGGCGTCGTCGTCTCTAAGGCTGTGATTGATTGAATGCTCTACTTTGGACCAGCTCGACCAGATGCAACTACTTTGGAGTCGGAGCTCCGAACACCGGCGAGAAACGCATCCGGCTTTTGACTTGGGTGCCCAAATCGTTTTTTTTTTTTTGTAAAATGAGTGCAGAATTTAATTTATTTATTTATTTTTTTTTTTTTTTTTTTGGGTAAAGTGGGGGCAGAAGGCCCAGAAGGAAAGAACAAAGAAAAAAAATTATCAGGGGGCAATAGACGTCTATTGGGGGGCAGTAGACGTTTTGAATTGATGTAATCTCCTCGTTTTTTTTTAATCAAAGTTTTATTTGTCTAATTTTAAGAAATAAATGGGTATTAGAGGGCAATAGACGTCTATTGGGGGGCAATACAGGTTTATTCAGGGGGCAATAAACCTCTCCGACCCCATATGAGATCTACAACAACCTCTTTGGAGACTTCCGACGAGATTTCATAAACCTCTATTGCCCCCCAATAGACGCCTATTGTCAGACGTCTATTGGGGGGCAATACATGGCTAATAGTCGTCTATTGGGGGCAATACATGGCTAATAGTCGTCTATTGGGGGGCAATAAATGTCTATTGGGGGCAAAAAAAACCTTTCCGGTGAGATTTTCAGCAAATTCCGGTGGACGGCCGCCGGTGACGTGATTCCAGCGGCCGGTGACCGGGCTCCGGCGAAGTTTCCTATGGTTTCTCTCTCTTCCATTTTCTCTCTATCTCTCTCTCTAAGTTTCAAAGGGGTGAGGGTAAAATGGTATTAAAAAAATTAAAAAATTAAAAAAAAAATCTTAATGGGGTATTAGGGAAGACCTCCTTAAAGTGTTTTGGGTAAGAGGGAATTAAAAAAATTTAATGGGGTAAGTGGGAAAAAAATCTCTAAAAATTGGGTAAATGGACAAAAACCCTTATAAATATTCCTTTATCTATTTCTTCATATACAGAACACAGATAACCAAAATCCCAATTCGAAAATGTATGAAAAGAGTTATTTCCCCATCACTCTAGAACTGCACCTCAATGGAATAAAGCCACATTATTCTGAACCAAAAATAACACTTCACTCTACAATTCGTAATTCTGTTTAAGTTCTTGGCCGAGCTATCTCCGAAACCAAATTCAAAAGAAGCTAGACCCAGTAAGAAACAAAACTAGGGCAATTTCCAATTCAAAATTTGGATTCAACCCTAAAATCGCCAATTGTGTTTCTGGGTGTTCTCAAAAGACCAAAGTAGAAGCTAATTGAGCACAAATTGAATAAGGGAAAGGAGAAAAGACCTAGGCGAGTATGGGTGTTCACGCATGGGTATTTTACCCCTCATTCTCCATTGTTACTGTTCTTGTTCTGGTTCTGGTTCTGGTTCTTTGCGTTGGATCTCGGATCCTGTTCGGCAGCCATGGCTTCTTCTTCGTCTTGATGGTGGTGGAAATGATGTTGTGAGGTATTTCATCCCTTTGGTTGTTGTTTGTATTTTGATTTGTGTATTGGGAGTTGGATGGCATCGGTTCACCAATACCGATTTTCTGGTTGTTCAGTTTACGGCGTCTCTTCGGCGAAGGTTCGTGGCTGGCGGAGGCGGCGCGGTTTGGACGGTAGGAGCTAGGGTTTTAGTAGTGGGCTGGGCCTCTTATTGGGCCTATGCTTTAGTTTTTATTGTTTTACGGATTAGTTTCCTGATACTGGCTCTTTTGAAGCCCAGGAGGAAATTAATTTTTCGTCTTAGTTTTATGTCTGTTTGAGCCTGTCCAACAAACTGATTGTGTATGTCTATTTTCAGCCCATTGAGCTAGCTATGGGGCAGCTTAATTGTTCCCCTTTTCCAAAAAAAAAAAAGAAAAAAAAAAGGAGAAAAGACCAGTAGTAATGTATCAAACTTTCCTTCATTTTAATTTGCTTGTTAGTTTGAGCTTAATTGTTAACCTTTTCTTCTATATATATATATATGTATGTATGTCGAGTCCTTAAATACTTACTCTGAAGTCTGAAAGTAACCTGATTCAACCATATACTGGAAATTTGTGTTATCAGCAGGTAGCTCCTGTTATGGCATGTCAATTGCGGCTCAGAGTTAGTAGTGTTTGTAATGTTCCCTTGTTTTTGTTGTCTTTAATTTCTATCAGTTTCTTTTTTGAAAAGAAAGTAGCACAATATATACATGGGTTAAAATGTTAAAAACTTGCTAAACAAGTAAATATGCATGGTAATTTTATGGGTTCGGTCACATAAGACCTTTTTTATGCAGTGAATAGCATTCTTTTTAGCATAGAACTAAGATGTGTATTTAGCGACCATCCCTATTCACTATGTTTATCTGAAAATGGTGAAAATGGAAACCAAGAGCTCGCTTCTTTCCTCAATTTTTAGTAATGCATTAGGTGCTCCATTGATATAAGCTTAAGTACGTGACAAGTATAAAATAGATCATTAATGGAGGTCTAACTTTTTGTTGGGATGAGATATTAGATCAGAAATAAGAATAATATATATGAAAGCTAACATACTTAATCTCGAGAGCTGGTTAATTAGAAGGAATAAAGTGGGTGCTATTAAGGAACTACCATACGAATTGAGTGGGTGCTAATAAGGAACTACCACCTACTCTTCACACTTAATTTTTGCAAGCCAAAGAGAATGAAACCTGCAGGCCGGTTTCCCTCTTCTTTCAATTTTCAGTAAGGATCGATCGAGTTAGGTGCTCCATACTAATTGCATGCTGATTATTATTTCTTGTTGGGTAGTTCATGATCTTTGAATTGCGTCTAACTGAAGGTTCATGCCAAATATAATGACCAAGCTAGTCTATTTAAGAAGCAAAGCTATTCCTGCTCTCACAAACCACTACACATCGTCTTCCACTTTAACCAACTCAGAATATTAGTTTTCACCCAGGAATATTACAACAATGGCTAGCCATAGCTTCCTGCAAATTCCTTTGCTACCAAAACCCTATCATCACAGAAGTTACTTTATCAGAACCCAGGGATAGTAATTACAGATCTGCGGAGAATCAATCGCAACTCTTCACTATCATGCTTCCAGCCAAGTAGTGTTTCAAATTCTAAAGTTATTCTAGAAGTATATGGATGTGTTGCTACAAAGAAGTTACTTGGCCATAATCCGTGAATTGTAAAGATTTGCGTCACAAATCTCAACAAGCATGGGTTATAGCCATGTAATTTTTTCAAATGCTTATAATTCTTTTAAGATTTGTAGTGAAAATTACTAGGCCAAAGGCCATGAATTGTAAAAATTTGTGTTGAGGATTTGTGACCCAAATTTGCACAGTTCATGGCCTTGGCCTAGTGATTTTCTTTTCACTAATCTTTATAATTAACGGATTATGGTCATATAATATTTTCAAATGTCTAAAATCTTTTCAGATTATTGTTAAAATTGCTCGGCCACAGGTCATGGATACTAAAGATTTGGGTTGAGGATTTGGAGTGTCCACAGCCTTGGGCGAGTAATTTTTCAAATGCTCAAGTGATTAATTGCTATCAGTAAACTTTAAGCTTGGCTATGAAGAAGTACAATTACTTTGACTTTGGTATTGAGAACAGGTTTGTTTTCTTTTAATCAATTAGAAGAAACTAATTGGCAATAACTTTATTTTTCCTTCAATTAATTACCTTTAATCTTGGCAATTGCTGGTGTTGTTCCTGTTTCGATGCATGAGATATTAGATCAGAAAGAATGCATAGAACAAAGGATGATTACTGACCTAGCATCCTTTATGAATGAAGAAACAAATAATGTGCTGGATTAAAATCAAGCACTCTTTTGGCATTGAAACGAAACTGGTTTTCCATCGTTTTCCCATTTTCACTAGGGAATTTGGTGCAACATTCATTAATGTCTAATTACCGTTTTATGTAGTTGGTGTTAATAAGAAGCTATCACTCTTTTAGTATGGAACTAAAGACATTGAATCTTGGCTTTCCTTCCTTTCTCTCATTTCTAGCATCGAGTTAGGTGCACCATACATAGTGAAGGTTATAGTTCATGTTCTTAGCATTACGTCTAACTCGATCAAGGTTCTTACCAATTTGCAAATTAATTACCCAAGTCTATTAGTTTAAGAAGCAAAGCTTTAAGCATTTCCTGCTCCATCTCACAAATCACCGCAGCATCTTCAATCGTTAAGCATCTCACAATACCAGTTTTCAAATGCGCGCTCGAGTCGCTCTAAATAAGGGGCCGAGTAGACCAGTTCCTTGGTACAAGTAAGTTTCTCTTCCATAAATTGTGAACTATAGAATTGTAGAGATTCACAAATCTCCACAAGCATGGCTTATGGCCAAGTAATTTTTTAAAAGACTTATAATTACTTCAATCGGTCATAGAAATTATTCGGCTATATGCCATGTACAGTAAATATTTGGGGTGATAATTTGTAATCCAAATATGCACCGTTCATGGCATTAGCCGATTAATTTTTCAGATGTTCAAGTGATTAATTAATTGTTTTGGTAAATTTTGAACTTTAAAATCTAGGGTATGAGGGCGCACATGCAGTTATGTCCTTTAAAAATGGGCCCTGGTAATTTGGTTAGTGATCTTGCATGCATAAATGTTTTATTATTTCATGCCAGGGGATTGACTCTGGTCTATTTAAGAAACATATTAGCATTTCCTACTCAAAAACTACTATTCATCATCTTCTTCCCTTCTCTTCTATGTATCAATCTTTATTCGTGCAAGGGCGAGGACCTAGCCCTCGTATTACTTCGTTAAAATAAATATATACATAAGTAGTTGTTGCAATGCAGATTATTCATCTTAAGCTGAAGTATCTGAAAATCATGGATCTTTTCACATCATGTCCATTAAAAGCATGCAAACAAATATTTTCAGTTAGTACAACACGCAATTGCTGGCCAACAACTACGTATTTACGTAGCTGCATATAGTTTAAACAATGAATTCCTTGATACCAAAACTCACCATCACCACATTACTTGGCCAGAGACTGTGCATGTATATGTAAAAGTTTTGAAATTGATATTAATTGCATAACCACACGGTAGATGAGCAAATTAATATAAAGAGGGTGTAAATAACAAAAACACTCTTTTTGGCAACGAACAAACAGAAACTAATTGGGGACGTTTCTTCTTTTTTCCATTTTTAGTATAGCATTAAGTGCTATATTAATTCACATAAGCATCAGAAAATGATCGAGTTAATTAGAACATTAAAGGAGGTCAAACTTGATATATGAAAGAGATATTAGATCACCTATTAAGAATATGGAAAAAGTTAAGCATGATTACAAAAGCACACCTAACATTCTTTCCCTTGTATGCATAGATCAGCACCAAACTGAGAAAAAGTTTCTATTAGAAATTTTACAGAAAGCAACTAAGCAAGTAATGAACTGGTTAGCGATAAGAAACTGGGTCTTAATAAGAAGCTAGCACTCTTTTGGCATTGAACCAAAGAAAATGAAACTGGCTTTTCCTTATTTAGTTTCGATTTTTAGTAGGTACATATGGATCTGAATTAGGTGCACCATACACACCATACACATAATTTATGTGTAATTATTATTTCTTTCTGGGTATATATAGTCAATGTTCTTCGTATTGCGTTTAACTGAAGGTCCATGCAAAATTTAATGACCCCTAGTCTATTTAAGAAGCAGAGAACATTGGCTGCTCTCACAAACCTTGCACTACACATCCGTCTTCGATTCTTGAGCATCTAATGATATTAGTTTTCAGTTTTTCACCAAGAATACAACAACCGCCAGCAAACGGCTGCGAATTCCTCGCTACCGAAACCCTACCCTCACAGAAGTTACTTGGCCAAAAACCGTGGATATACAGTAAAGTTTTGTCACATGACTCGATCACAAATTTCCACTATCATGGTTTTTGGCCTAGTAATTTTTCAAATGCTCATCAAGTCATAAACAATGAGTTAATTACTAAGTTGTGTAGATTTATGTCCACAATCACGACTACTTATGGCCGAGTACGTAAGTTTTCAAATACCTATAATCTTTTTAATTGGTCATAAAAATTTGCGGGCCATAGCCCCTGAACTGCAAAAACTTGAAATTATGATCCAAATTTGCACAGTCCATGGTCTTTGCTCGGAAATTTTTCAAATGCTCAAAGTAATTAACTGTAGTGGGTAAATGTCAGAACTTTGATCTCGAGTATGTGAACGTGCAATTGCGTACTTTGTAAAAACATGTCCTTGGTAATTTGGTCAGTACGTGGTTTTGGAGGAGTAAGTTTGCTTCTGTTTTTCCTAAAAGAAAATAGTTGGCTACTCAAGAAACTGCTAACATAGGTTTGGAAAGCAAATTCGCTTGTATTGTTAATGCATGTTTGAATGAGATGTATCGATCAGATCAGAAAGAATACATATGGAACAAAGAGGTAGACCACAATATTTGTACTTGTTAAACCTTTCCCCAGCCTTCTACTTGCATATATATATGTTTTAACTCTTAACGAATGACTTTGTTTCATTCAGATCCTCGATCGCAATAGTACTTTTTGATCACATGCAGGAGTTTAACGATGTCGAGCAACTGGCTTGGAGGTAGATGAAGTTCTTGCTCCCAAAATACTACCGTAACTGAAGTTACATCGTCATATACGTCGTAATATATATCTGTCACCGAATCTATCAAAAATCTCCACTACAATGGCGTATGGTCAAGTAATGCAGATTCTCACTATAAGGAGTGATGGACCGAATCCCTTGCTATGAATGAAGTTACGGAATTGGCCATAACCCGTGGATAGTAAAGTTTTGCGACATGGATCTATCACAAATCTCCACAACCATGGCTTATGGCTAAGTAATTTATTACATGTCTATAATCCTTTAATAAATTACAGAAACTAGTTGGTCACAAGCTATGGATGGTGAGGAACTGAGGATATTAGACTTAATTCTTCTTCATGCATGGTCTGGGCCCAATGGCGGAGCCTGCCCAAAATTTTTGGAGGGCCTATGATATATTTTCTTTTAATTTTTAATTATTATAATGTGTAATTTATGAAAATTATGACCAAGCCAGATTTGGGTTTGGGGGGTCATAGCCATCTCATGGCATAATGAGGCTCCGCCACTGTCTGGGCCTGATATATCACTTTGTAAAAAGAATAATTATATTAAGAGAAATAAAGTTCTAAGGGTTCAATGAGTAATGAAGTTGTTCTATTCTAACTCATGCGGCAATGAACTTGTTCTATTCTAATTAAAAGTTTTTACTAGGGGGGCACATTACTATAATAGCTGTTAACCAGCTAAAGCTTCATAAATTTAACCAACCTCTGGACTATTTACTCAATGCAAATTTACAGGTGAAGAAGGCCATTTCAGCATAATATTGAAAAAAAACTACTAGGCAAAGCCATGCACAGTGCAGATTTGGATTACAATTGTTCACTTTTTAAATCTAAGTTATCCATGGACTATGACCTGGTAGTTTTCACAATAATTTGAAAAGGTTTAGAGGCATTTAAAAAGTTACGTGATATTTGTGTCATATACCAATAAAATTCACCGTTTGTTATGGCAAGTAACTTCTGGATCAAGTAAGAAGGTGCTTTGCTTCTCTCCAAGCAATGTTGCTTCGATCGGGACAAATCTAGAATCCGTTGGTTAAAGGATGGTGACAGGAACACTTCTTTTCTCCATAATATGATAAAGCTTCGCCGCCTTCATAATTCTATATCCTCCCTCTTAGTCGAAGATGTAACGCTCACAGATCAACCTGCCATTGCTGCCCATATAGAACAACATTTTCAAGAGGCTTTCACCTGTGATTCACGCATTATGAATACGGGCTTGGTTGAGAGAATCATCCCATCCTTAGTCACTGATGAGGAAAAGGCATCCCTACTTGCTATTCCATCTCCTGAGGAAGTCTTTGCAGCTGTCAAGAACATGGATGGGAAGAGCGCTCCCGGTCCAGATGGATTCGGTGGGGATTTCTTCACATTTTGTTGGCCAGTTGTCGCAAATGATGTTGTTAAGGCAACTCAAAGTTTCTTCCACAACGGGTTCATTATGCCTCACTTCAATTCGAATGCCCTTATCCTAATTCCAAAGGTACATGACTCAGAGAGCATCTCTGACTTCCGCCCTATTGCCCTTGCAAATTTTATTTTTAAAATCATCACTAAGATTGTTGCAGATAGACTTGGTCCCATATCTTCGCGGATTATCTCCCCCAACCAGAGTGCATTTATCAGGGGTCGTTCCATCATTGACCCCATTGTTCTTACCTCTGAATGTATTAATTTGCTGGATCATAAATGCAAATATGGAAATGTGGCTATTAAGTTTGATGTTCGCAAAGCTTTTGACACCCTGGATTGGAACTTTTTTCTTCGTGTCTTAAAAGCTTTCGGGTTCAATGCGAACTTCGTGAGTTATATTCATGCCATCCTGAAATCAGCATATCTATCTGTTAATGTTAATGGGCAGGCTTGTGGCTATTTCACATGTTCCAGAGGGGTCAGACAAGGTGATCCTTTATCGCCTTTGCTTTTCTGCCTTGCTGAGGAGGTGCTAAGCCAGGGGCTTTCCTCTCTTATCTCCACAAATAAAATTAAAAGTATTGCAGTGCCGTTAGGCATCTCCCCTCCTTCTCATGTGCTCTTTGCAGATGATATTATGGTGTTCCTGCAAGGTAAATCTTCTCATCTGCGGAAACTGCTTTCTTTTATGGATGAGTATGCTTTGAATTCTGGCCAGGCTATAAATAAAGCGAAGTCTCATCTGTTCCTTGGGAAGCATGCTTTGTTGAGGCAACATAGAATTAGTCGGATTCTGGGGATTCATGTGGACAAACTTCCTTTCACTTATCTTGGAGTCCCAATTTTTACTGGCCATTCGAAACCTGAGCACCTTGTTTCAATTGCGGACAAAGTGCGATGTAAGCTAAACTCTTGGAAAAGTAGGCAATTATCCCAAGCAGGTAGAGTACAGCTCATTTCATCAGTGATTCATGGCATTTTGATATACAGTTTTCAAGTTTATGAATGGCCCAAGGCCCTGCTAAAGAAAGTTCAAAGATGGATCAGGAACTTCTTTTGGAACGGGGATCCTCTCAAGGATGGCTCTGCCCTTATCGCTTGGAACAAAGTCTGTACCCCAAAAGAGCAGGGGGGATTAGGCATAAAAAATATTTTTACTTTGAATAGAGCCTTGCTTCTCAAAAGATGTTGGGACGTTGCCTCTTGTGCGTCCACCTCTGCCAGTTTTTTGCATGATCGGTTTGTAAAAATTGGTCTGCAACCATACTCTTCTTATAAAAAATCTTTGGTTTGGCTAGGACTTAAGAAGCTCTGGCCAAGGTTGTTGGAAGGGGTTCAATGGCTAGTTGGTGATGGCAAATCTATTAGATTTTGGCGTGACAATTGGTTGGGGGAAAACGTCCTTGCTACTTCACTCAATTATGTTCAGGAGGTCCAAGAGTTATTGAATGATAAAGTTTCTTGCTTCATTGAGAATGGCCAGTGGAATTTACCGTCAAGCTTCTGTCGCACGTCACCTGCACTAGCCCAGTCCATCCGCTCAATTGAGCTACCAGAGGAGCCCACCCCAGATCAGGTAGTTTGGTCTGAAACGGCGTCAGGGTCATTGACATCCAGTGATGCTTACTGCGCCTTAGATCCCCCTACGCCTGGCCCTTCATGGTGCAAGCACATTTGGCATGGGGCAATACAGCCTAGAAAGAGTGTCACTACTTGGAAAGTCTTGCATGGAAAAATTCAAACAGATGATTTTCTTCAGAAACGGGGTACATGCCTATGTTCTAGATGCCTCCTCTGTGGAACAAACTCCGAATCACATATGCATCTTTTTCAGACTTGTGAGATCGCCAACTCATTATGGCATTGGATCCAACATCTCTTCAGATTGCGTTTTCCTCCAGGTACGTCGCTCAATGATTTTTTCCTTGATAATTTGCTATCCTACCTCGATTATTCCTCTAGGTTGCTATGGTACATAGCTGTCTACAACCTTCTTTGGTGCATCTGGCAAGAAAGGAACAAAATAAAGTTTGATGGGGGAGCTTTTTGTCTATCAAGATTTAAGCAGTTTTTCATACTTTCACTAAGGGAATCTGCAGGGTTGATCTTTGCCTCATCCTCACTAGCATCCACAGCGGCTCCCATTTTCGACCTATTGGGCATCTCCCCCTTACGACCCACGGCACCTCGTTTTATTCCAGTCACATGGACTCCCCCGCCAGAGAATTGGTTCAAAGCAAATTCAAATGGCTCTTTTCGTGATCCCAATCACGCTGGCTTTGGTGGCATTTTTAGAAATAGTGATGAAGCTTTCTTAGGTGCCTTCTCTTGTAAAGCTATAGTGCCATAGGCCATTGACACTGAGCTATTGGCAGTAATGGCGGCTGTTAAAGTGGCTCGTGAACGTAACTGGTTTCCTCTATGGTTAGAGACCGATTCAATGTTAGTTACACATTATTTTAACAACCCATCCATGGTGCCTTGGCGTCTTCGTACAAGATGGAAAAATTGTGTTACTTCGATTAGCCAATTGCAAGTGCACATCTCCCATAATTATAGAGAGGGGAACCGTGTGGCTGACAAGCTGGCTAATTTTGGAGCCACGAATGATAGCCCAACTTGGTGGGAATCAATTCCGCATTTCCTACTTAGTGCTTTTGGTCATGACTATTCAGCCCAGACGGACTACCGGTTTCGTTAGTTGGTTCAGTTCGTTAGTTTGTGTACCTACATGTACGTTGCAAAGCATAATTAGCTATAATCAGACACCCTCATCGTACCGCCAGAGGTACCAACTATCGTCAAAGGAGTAACCCACAGATAGGCAGCCAGGCGGGCCACGGCCTGAGCACAAGCGTTCCCCAGGATCACCGCTGACGCGCCGCCACGCACTCTGCCAAGACGGCATCAGAAGCTACTGAAACTGGGAACTGAAGCACTTCAGTCCCACATCGAAAACAAGGAGAAGATCAGACCTCTCTTCACCTATAAAAGGTCCTCTCTTCTCCCTTCATTAAATTACGCATTAACTCTCATTTATTACTGTGCTGCCTATATATCAACTGACTTAGGCATCGGAGAAGTGAAGACCGCCCAACGCGGTCTCCCTCTGACGCCCTGTCTTTCACTTGGCAGCTAGCAGGAATTACCAAGTATACAGAGTAGCGGTCCGCCCGCCGGACCCGCGTTAAACGGAGGTTTGGCTACCGCCAGACTTTGAGCATTAACATTGGCGCCGTCTGTGGGAAACCTTGAACAAGAGGTCATCCCATCACAACTACCATGACTAGCGGTAGCGGGGGAAACGCCCATGAGCAGGCAGACCAGTCCGCCATCCCCCAACCATCCAATCCAGCGGTAGGTGTTAACCGCGCACTATTCAACACCCCAACTAACCCTGGCGGTGAGACGGATCCAGGCAGCAGCCGCCCACCAGGCCAGGACCTCGCCGCCATGTACGAGTTGGCACTGGCAGACCTTCACAAGGCAAACAGAGAACGTGAAGAGGAGCGCGGAGAGAAGACCGAGGCCCAAGAGCAGGTGGCTGCGCTGATGTCACGTTTTGATGACCTGAAAAGGACGTTAGAAAGAACCGCCAACCCGGTACAAGGCGAGCATTCGCATAGTACAAGGCGTAGTCATCCCAACGCTGGTACATTGGGACCGGAACCAGTTGTACAGATGCAGGTCCCGCTGGACCCCCCTGAACTACTGGGGATGGGACCACCGCCCATTCCCCAACTCATGTTGGAGCAGGAGGCAGAGTCGGTACCACGCACCAACCGCTCGGAAATTAGGGCAAGAACTGAGGGTGATCCGCCTGCGCCAAGGCATAGGCAGACCCAGCGGAGTATATATGCCGGACCCGCCGGCGACGCAACAGCCCAGATTCTGGAGAGGATGCAGCAGTTGGAACAAAGGTTGGTCCGGGCAGAGTCGGGCGCCGCGCCGTCAACTCAAAGTCCACTTTTCACGTCCAGACCAGGACCCTTCACCGCTGCAATCCTACAAGCTATCAGGCCTGCGTACGCGAAAACTCCAAAGATGTCGCATTACAGCGGTACAACCGACCCCTTCGTCCACATGGACACCTTCAAGAAGGTCACCAACAACAAGGGATTTGACGACCCCACTCTGTGCCACTTGTTCAGCGAAACACTGGACGGGGAGGCAATGAATTGGTTCTTCGAATGTCCGCCAGGATCCATCGACTCATTCAACGCACTGTCACATACCTTCCTCTCCCGGTTCATCTTACTGTCCGCCGGACATCATAACACGAGTCAGCTGTTCAGCGTCAAACAGGGAGAGAATGAGTCACTCAAGGCATTCGTCACAAGGTGGCGAGCGGCGGCATCTCAGTGCCGCGATCTGGACAAATCGATGGCATCGGCGGCCTTCAAGCAAGGACTCCTCAATGGGCCGTTCCTCTATCACCTCAACTACAATCACCCAAATGCAGCGTATGACCATATCATGAGTGAGGCGGTCATTCACGCCCAGGCGGAATTCATTACATATGGAGAAGTCCCGCCGCCACCGGTAACGCCAGCAAAGGCCACACAGCTCACCTCAAGTCATCATGAGACCGTTAACAAGGCACCCGCCGCATCGCCAACTGACAAGAAAAGGGAATGGCCACAGGGCCACTACCAGAACAAGCGGCAGAAGGATCAATACCACAAGGGAAACCGCCCAACCCAGGAAGATAACCGCAACAGACAAACGGAGTCTTCTCAACGGTATGCAGTGTTCACGGTCCTCACAACCTCATACGAGGAAATATATAATCAGTGCAAGGATCAGATCCCGCCACCTCCTCCAGCAAAATACCCAAAGACGGGCAAACCCAAAAACACCGGCAGATGGTGCAAATACCACGAGGACAGCGGCCACAATACCAACAGCTGCAACGCACTCAAGACGGCAATTGAGACCTTGTACCGTGAAGGAAAGATGGAATAGTTCAAGGTACGCCAACCGCCACCAGTGATCGCTAACGTAGAGACGTTGGGCCGCATTAACACAATCGATGGCGGTGCTCCAATCACGGGCTTGTCTCACAGAGCCAGGAAGCGTTACGCACGCGTTAATCACCCAAAGGAAGTCTGCAATATCCGTTACGAGAGATCCGCCAAAGTCCCAAAGGTTGGTTGGGAACCTATCACATTCTCTGAGGAGGAGGAGCGCGGGGTGCACCTACCCCATGATGACCCCTTCTTAGTCGACGCCATTCTTGGTAGGTTCTCAGTGGGGAGAATATTGGTAGATAGCGGGTCCGCTGTCAACGTCATCTTCAGCGGTTGCTACAGCCATCTCAAGCGGAATAACAAGTTGCTCCAGGATCATGAGCCGCTGCTCAGCTTCTCTGGTGACGTCACACAGCCGCTCGGTTCTGACTACATGTCGTTGACTATTAGCACTAGTCCGTGTATGGCGGAGGTACATACAGAATTTATAATCGTTGATTGTCTCAGCTCATATAATGCCATCCTCGGACGACCGGCGCTCAACAAGCTTAAGTGCATTATCGCCGGGTACATGCTTCTCCTGAATTTCCCCACACCTAACGGCACAGGCAGTGTGAGGGGAAGCCAGCAGTTGGCACGCAAGTGTTATTCAACGACTATGGCACGGTCAACACGCCGCCATGATGTCCTAACGGTAGGAAACCAGGCACCGCCACCAAATATCTTCGAGGACCCTAGGGATGAGGAGAAGAAGTATGTAAGGAAGGAGCCGGTCAACCCGGACACATCCTTGAAGGTTGTCTGCATCTCGGACGAGCACCCTGAGCGGACGGTCCGTATAGGCGCCCAACTAGATCCAGAAGTAGAGGCAGAGCTCATTCAATTCCTACGTCATAACGCCTCCGTCTTTGCATGGTCCTATGCGGACATGCCAGGTATCTCCCCTGAGATTATCACTCATAAGCTGACCATCAAACCCTCTTTTTATCCCATCAAGCAGAAGCGGAGGGCCTTCGATGAAGAAAAATACCGGGCAATCGGAGAAGAGGTCGCCAAACTCCAGGACATTGGATTCATCCGCCAAGTCGTCTATCCCCAGTGGATCTCAAATTTGGTGATGGTCAAAAAGCCCAGCGGCAAGTGGCGGATGTGTGTTGACTTCAAAAACCTTAACAAGGCATGCCCAAAGGATAGTTTCCCGCTACCCCGTATCGATCAGCTGGTCAATTCCACCGCCGGACATGAGCTCCTCAGCATGATGGACGCTTTCTCCGGATACAATCAGATCAAAATGCACCCCAGCGACCAAGAATGCACAACCTTCACGACCGACAAAGGCCTCTACTGCTACAATGTCATGCCTTTCGGTCTGAAGAACGCCGGTGCCACCTACCAGCGGTTGATGAACGCCATGTTCGCGGAGCATCTGGGAAAAATCATCGAGGTCTACATGGACGACATGCTGGTTAAGAGCGTAAAGGCCGACGGACATGTGGCAAACCTCAGGACATGCTGGCGCCGCCTCCGCAGGATCGACCGGGTATCTCCAGGGGGCGCGGCCCCAGTCCCCTTCGGCTGTTGTCTCCCCACCGCGGTAGCGGCAGCCCCCACTGGCGCCACGACCTTTTCTTTCTGTGGCCCGCATCGAGTGGCAACCACTCTTTCCTTCTGCGGCCCGGCAGAGGATCCCTTTTTTCCCCCGCCCGCTTGTCCATCCACCTGCACGCTGGGCAGACCGTCGGCCCCTAGGTGCGAGTGGTGCGGCATGGGCAGCGTCACCGGAACCTCGGATGCGCTCACCTCCAGCGTCTCGGGGTTCACAACTGTCATCTGGGCCGCCTCGCCTGAAGCATACATTGTCTCCAGGAAGTTTTCTATCTCCGCACGGTCCATGGCTTTGTCAAAGGCGTCACGGCTCGCTTTGTTGCCTGGCGGAGTCTCTGAGAACATGCAAACGCCCGTTAGCTTTAACCAAGTTATCAAGAGATACAAGGTGGCGGAAATCTCTTACCAATAGCGCGCATCAGCTGCTGATCGACCAACAGCTCCCAGCCGGTGAGGAGACGGAAGTCCAACAAATTGCGGTTCTTCCAACAACCTTTGATGCGCGCAACCCGGCACTCTTCCTCTCGCGTCAGATTGTAGCGCAGTCCCGCTGTAAAACAACAGAAGGTGTCAGTCAAACGATTGCAACATATATACATTAAACCGCCAACTATGTTCAGCGGAGATCGACGGACAACCTCGGATTGGCTGAAACTCCGACTTAATCCTAAACGTCGGCCCCCCTGGTTGGACTCCGCTTGATACTCCCACCCCGTCGTCGCCACGCAAAACGTCCCCCGCCAGTAGGACATCGAATCCCTCAAATTTTCTATCAGCTTGGGCGCTCCCTGCCGGCGGCTCAAATTTACTTGCCCCCTACAACCTTGGCGCTTAACGTACACCAGTTCGTAGAAATGCAAAACCTCCGCCACCGTCGGCCCCTCGCACCCGGATAGCCGCCACAAGGAGTTCATCGCCAGCATCAACCGCCACATGTTGGGACAGATCTGCCCAAACGCGATGCCGAACTCACACACCAGGATCTGAAGGTTGGGCACTAGCGGCAACGTCACCCCCTGGCGGAATATTGCCTCGTGAACGGCGGCGAACCCCGCTGGAAGGATTGAGGCCTTCTCGTCCGCCGTCGGTTGACGAAGTTTCACCACTCCTGGCAACCGGTATGTCCGCTTCAGCCGGTTGACCGCGGCGGCGGTCATCCGCCCTCCCGCCTCGTCGACGGGGGTCCCATCCTGGAGAACCCACGCCGACTCTGTTTCCTCCCCCGTCACGTTTCCCCCGCCAGCGGAGCCACTGGCGGCACTATTACTTGCTAGCCGCTCCTCACTCCTCTCCCGCGCAGCAGCTTCCTCACCCGCCCTAGCACTCTCCGGTCGCGACGTACGGCCCATGACAACTTCCCAGGGTATGGTTTGCAGCGGCTCGATGTCTAACGGCTCTGGCAGTGAGGTTCCTGCACGGGCAGACGGACGCAACGAGTCAATAAAAACCCTATCCGCCGCACTGATTGACACGTCAGACCCGGAGTCCTCACTGCTCGAGATCTCTACGACGTTGGCCATCCCAAACCCTAAAACCCAAATCAGTTAGCCCACAGAAGGATCTAACCTATCCCTATATCAGGTATAGCACAGAAACACCACGAACAACTACCCAGAAATTACCAAAACATGAACAATCCCCCCTCAACCCAGATTCAACCATCTAGCAAAACCCTAACTAACAACTCTCTGTTAAACACCGTCACCTACCCTCAAATTTCATCTTACACCCTCGACGAACTTCAGGAAACCCGGTTCAAACACCAATCCCAGACAAACACCAAACCCATAAATCGACAAAAACGCGAAACCAAAGAGAAGGATAACCAGAACACTCACCTCAGTCGTGAACTCTTTTGCGTGCTGTTACTCGCTGTGCCCCGACGACGGAACTTTTTCGTCTCCCCGACCACAAGAACTCCACCACCGCACGGCACTCTCTCTGCAAATCTCGGCTGGGCAGAGCTTGAAGACGACAAACAGTTCGAATGGATTTTCTGATCTCCTTTCTCAATACGTTCCCCCCCCTTTTATGTCAACGTCAGAGGCTTTTGGGCCGTCCGCTAGAAAACGACATCACACCCCAGCCGTCCACGTGTCCCCTGTCCGCACTAACCCTCCGGGTTAACCGAGGCGTCGCCTCGGTTACGAAATCCATCATTACTCGCATTAATGACGAGAAGACGGCCGGACTGAGGAGACGCGTCTCCACACGCTAACCCTCTAGTTATTTGCCACGTGTCAAGGCGTATCACGAAAGCAATCCAGGGTACACCCCTCTCCAACTGAGTCTCCGCTGAGCGGAACCCCGCCAGCGGAACTTCTCACTTGTCCTCTCCAAGTGAGTCTCCGCTGAGCGGAACCCCGCCAGCGGAACCTCTCACTTGTCCTCTCCAAGTGAGTCTCCGCTGAGCGGAACCCCGCCAGCGGAACCTCTCACTTGTCCTCTCCAAGTGAGTCTCCGCTGAGCGGAACCCCGCCAGCGGAACTTCTCACTTGTCCTCTCCAAGTGAGTCTCCGCTGAGCGAAACCCTGCCAGCGAAACTTCTCACTTATCCTCTCCTAGTGACGTTCTCCGCTGGACGGAACCCCGCCAGCAGAACCTTTCCTTATTTGTTATTTACGAAGTCTCCTAAAAGCGACACTTCTCCCTTGTCATCATACAAACGGGGCACCTTCCGCTACGCACCTCTAGCGGAAACCTCTTTTATCTGACAAGTCGCGTTCTTTACTCAGCGCGGTACCGCTCAATAAATTAATGCCAAGCACGTCCACTGGACGCTGTTTACTGCTATAAACCAGCGGGGGGACTCCCGCCAGCGGCGGATCCCGAGGCCACGCCTCATTCTGACAAATGACCGCCACGCGGCATTACAGTCAGATTGTCCCTACGGGACACGGGGACTAGTCAACAGTCTACGACGACCCTGATCAGGTACGTTGACCCCCGTCACTCGGGTCCTAAAGATTGGGTTCGTTACCCAATACCCTCTGCTCCGTGCAGCTCCCCCTCACCAAACAAATTTCGCGACCATCTGGAGGTCCATCTTAGCCGGGGAGTGGGGGACTCCCTGGAGGGGCCTAGCAGGGGCCCACCCGAAAGGGCATAAAGCGTTTGCTCAGTAATATCCATGGTTGACAACGCACTGACGCTAATTATGCTTCTGCAAAAGTCTAGCGGAAGAAAACGCTTCACACCGCCGATCAACTCCCCAACCAAGATTGCCCTCCTTGACTGGGGACTTGGGGGACTTGTACCTACATGTACGTTGCAAAGCATAATTAGCTATAATCAGACACCCTCATCGTACCGCCAGAGGTACCAACTATCGTCAAAGGAGTAACCCACAGATAGGCAGCCAGGTGGGCCACGGCCTGAGCACAAGCGTTCCCCAGGATCACCGCTGACGCGCCGCCACGCACTCTGCCAAGACGGCATCAGAAGCTACTGAAACTGGGAACTGAAGCACTTCAGTCCCACATCGAAAACAAGGAGAAGATCAGACCTCTCTTCACCTATAAAAGGTCCTCTCTTCTCCCTTCATTAAATTACGCATTAATTCTCATTTATTACTGTGCTGCCTATATATCAACTGACTTAGGCATCGGAGAAGTGAAGACCGCCCAACGCGATCTCCCTCTGACGCCCTGTCTTTCACTTGGCAGCTAGCAGGAATTACCAAGTATACAGAGTAGCGGTCCGCCCGCCGGACCCGCGTTAAACGGAGGTTTGGCTACCGCCAGACTTTGAGCATTAACAGTTTGGTTTCTCTTACTCATGACAGTTTGGATTAATGTTTCCTCCTCCTGTGAACTCATTTGGTTTTTAGACATTGTTTACATGGGCTCCTTTCAGAAATTCCAACTTGTATTTCCCTTTTTCAGCTGCTTACTCTCCTGTGTAAGGGGTACAGGTTGTTATGTCCCCCCCGTTGCTTTTTTCTCTCTAATAATTAGAACCGGGCATGGGGCTGAGCCTCCCAGCTCAAATGGGTTCCAAACCCTTTAAAAAAAAAAAAAAAAAAAGGTGCTTTGCTTCTTAAATAGGAAAGCTAATGTCATTAAATTTGGCATCGTCCTTCGGTTAGACGCAACACTCTGAACATTAACTAAATTTGGCATGAACCTTCAATAAGAAATATAACCATAAACCATGGTGGGTGATTTTTTAAATTTTTTTTGGTCTGTATGGTGGGTGACTTGATAGTTGATACTTACTAAAAATCGAAAGAAGGAAAAAATGAAATTAATCTCTTTGGTTCAATCCGAACTTTTGTGATTTTGAGGCATTGAATTAAGAAATGATAATAAAATAAAAATTTTAGAAGAAAAAAAAAAACAAAACCAAATCAAATATGCCATATTGTCACATGTGATGAAAAAGAGTCAAGCACTAGTAATATGATGAAGAAACCTGTTACGCAACTATATATATATATATATATATATATATATATATATATATATATATCTAGGATTTTTCTCAGGTAAGGATGTCCTTAGTTTTTCTTAAGGAACGGATTTACTGTTTTCACCCACTTTCCTATCACATTTTCACATCTTAACCGTTCAGTTTTTAGGTCCTAATGTATGGATCACCTCTGCAAAATTTCAGCCAATTTGGTGATCGTTAAGGCGTCCAAAACTTCAATTTACACGAACGAACCGAATCTGTCGAACCGGAACCGTTCGTTTACATTGTTGTAATTTATAGTTTTGGATGCCTTAATGATCACCAATTTGGCTGAAATTTTGCAGAGGTGATCTATACATTAGGACCTAAAAACTGAACGGTTAAGATGTGAAAATTTGATCTGAAAGTGGGTGAAAACCGGAAATTCGTACCTAAGAAAAACTAAAGACATCCTTAGTGTAGCCGGACTGTATATATATATATATATATTTCGATCAGTAAGATACAGTAAAGTAAAATGTTATACTTAAAAGAGATTGAACTAGCTAATCTTCATCGTTTTATCCATGTTTAGTAGGGAGTTGGTGCACCATAATTAAATAATCTTTCTCATAGGGAAGTTGATGCTATTAATCTTAGTATTGCGTCTAACGGACGGTTCATGCGAAATTTGTTGACAATACTGTAGGTATATTTAAGAAGCATATTCACACTTCCTGTTCTCACAAACCACAACCATATATACATAAGTATACATTTCAGCATACATATATTTATAGATCTTGAAGCAGTGCACATTATTCATCATAAGCTGGAATAATAGACAGAGATTTTCTGGTGCCAGCAAAAGCAACAAAATCCGCAGAGTTAGATGAATCCCTAGCCAGCAGTCAAAACTCGATCACCATCACCAAAATTACGTACTCGGCCATAAGCCATGTATAGTTGAGATTTGTTATAAAAACCAGTCACTAATCTTTACTGGCATGGCTTCTGGCTGAGTAATGGTCTTAAGCCATAGTTTGGTACAATATGATATATTTGATTTGATTTGATTTTTTTTTCTCTAAACACTAGTTAATTATTTTCTTGTTCCTTAATTCGATGTCTCAATTAGCCCAAACGTAAAGCATCTCTTCTGATCCTTAACTTTTCTACTTAAGAAGCAAAGCATCTTTTCTGCTCTCACAAACCACTATACATGATCTTTCACCATCAAACATTTCCCATAAATCGTGAATTGTAGAGATTTGTGATATGTACAAGCACGTACCAGAATTTATGGCCGAAACATATAATCTTTTGAATCAGTCATAGTAATTACTGGGTTATAGCCCATGGATCGTAAAGATTTTGGACGAGAATGCGTGACCATATCTGCACTGTCCATGGTCTTAGCCCAGTAATATTTCAAGAGGAAATGTCTATTTATCCTAATTCTAAGGAATTAATATCCCTTACCCTACCTAATTATTAGTTTTCACCATCACTCTTAAGATGTCTCATTTTGTTCCCCAATACCCAATTGAAGTTTTTCTTTTTTGTTTATTTTTCAGACCATTTTGCCCTCACCCTTTACATAGAAAGAGAAAGTCGAAGAGAGAGAAGTTATAAGAGATTTCTTTGGAGGTGTCCAAATTTCGCTGAAAACCTCGCTGAAGGTCGTTGGACTTCACCGAAGGTTCCTAAAGAGGTCGTTGGATATCTCATAGGTCACCAGAGAGGTTGTCGGAGACTTTTATTGCCCCCTAATTGCCCCCATCAAAATAAAAGCTTTATTGACCCTCAATAAAAGCTGTTATTGCCCCCCAATAAAAGCTAATAAAAGTTATATTGCCCCCAAAGTTCCGTCGCGGGACTCAAGTCATTGGTCACCGAATTTCGCCAAAAGTCCTCGGAAGTCGCCAAAAAAAGTTGTCGGAGACCTCAAGAGTCACCGGAGAGGTCGCCGGAGACTATATTGCCCCCAGTAAAACCCAAAAAACTTTTATTGCCCCCAATAAAAAGTTGCTTTCATTGGGGGCAACGAAAATTTATTAGGGGGAAGGGGGACTAACCTCTCTAAAATTAGACAAATAAAACTTTGATTGAGGAAGAGGATGAGGAGATCAAATCAATTCAAAATATTTTATTGGGAGGAAATAAAAGTTTATAGGGTTTTATTGAGGGGTAATAAAGTTTATTTGGAGGAAAATGGACTAATCACCCTAAAATTAGACAAATAGAACTTTGATTGAAGAAGAAGATGAGGAGATTACATCAATTCAAAACATTTTATTAGGGGCAATAAAAGTTTATTGGGAGAAGAGAGACTCATCTCCCTAAAATTAGAAAAAATGAAATTTTGATAGTGGAAGAAGATGAGGAGATCACATCAATTCAAAACCTTTTATTAGGAGGCAATAAAAGTTTATAGGGTTTTATTAGGGGGCAGTAAAAGTTTATTTAGAGGAATATGGAATAAAGTCTCTAAAATTAGACACATAAAACTTTGATTGAGGAAAAAGACGAGGAAATTACATCAATTTAAAACATATTGGGGGCTATATACTAAAAATTGACTTTTTTTTGTTCACTTTTTGAAGAAAATTTCTTAATGGAAGTTGTAGAAGACCTTAAACTGAGTCTGTGGATATATGATACGCTAAAATCAGAGTTGTAACGAAAAAGTTATAATAGATTTTTAAGTTAGTGGTATTTTTGTAATTTTTAAGTTCCAAAATCAGATTTTTTTTCTCCGATGGGGGAACCTTACAACATTGCCGTCGTCTCGTCCTGCCACCTCCGGCCATACAATTTGTCCCATTATCTTCGTCTTCAAACCTTTTTTCCAACCATATATATCTTGCACTATGTTATTTACCATACACAACGAATCGAAGAAAAGAAGTTTCGACCATTTTCAAACATCTTTTTCAAATTCAAACCTACTTTAGCCTAATTGGAAGGGGAGATCGATTGGGCTTTGTTTGCCTTGCAATTCTCTACAAACCTTCCAAATATCACATCTCAATTTAACCCGAAGACGAAGATCCGGTCACCAAAATTTAGTGGCGGTGCGAGAGGGGAAGAGAGAGAGAGAGAGTTTAGTGGCAATGCGTAATTTGATTTTTCAGAGCCTAAAATGGACATTTTGCTCTTAAATTGGGTAAGTAATCTCTTGGTGGAGCAAGTGGGAGTACCTTGACCTCATTTTGTGCATTGGGTCAAGGCCCCATATTTCAAACTTTGATCTTGGGTAGACTTCGGAGGAAGTGCAATTGCATACTTTATAAAAATAGTCTTGGGTAATTAGGTGGTCTTGTGTGTTAAAAAAGAACATGATCGGCTACTTTTCAACAGTTTTTCCTTTAATTATGGCAATCTTACAAGTATTTTAGTGAAGTGCTTCTAGTTACATTTTTAAGAAGATTTTGGTCACTAGTCGTCGTTGCAATTCTCTACTTCAGTTTACCTGTTTACTGGTCATTTAGACGGTAAACGATTAAAATTTTCACTTTTTACTCTCATTTCTTACGTTTAGGGGCTCCAAGTTTAAACTTGTTCTTTGATCCACTTTTCGAGAAAACTTCATTCTTGAAAGATGTAGAGCACGTTCAACCAAGTCCGTGGACATGAGACATGCAAAAATCGGAGTTCGTATAAGGAGTTACAATCTGAAATTGAGAAGTTACTATTTTAGGAAACCTACTATAAATAGCATTTTTTACCTTTCCATTTCGGGAAGTTTCTGTTTCGGTCACAAACATTATTCCAGAATTCTCTCGAGACAGACTCGATTACAAACCTTACCTGAAAGAAAATCTACAATTTCTTTGCCATCCGGCCACGTTGCTGGTGTCATTTGAACCGCCTCCTCCTTCTTTACAAACCATGGATGTGGTTTGAGCTATCCGATTGTGAGGAAAGAGAATAATGGACGAGAAAACCAGTCACGGTGCCGAACGGAGAAATCCTTTCTGATCGTTGTTTTCCGACCACATCCGGCACGCCACCACCTATGTTTTGAAGCCCTCACTCTGCTGATCATCCCAGTACTAGCCTTGTAGCATGAATTGATCGGAGTTGAGGGAATTGAAGATTTGAAGATTTTGGGTTCCGATATCTTTCGAGGTATTTTTTGGCTTTTACATTGAGAATTGAATTGTGTTGTAGTTAAAGTAAGTATTGAACTTGTTGTAATGATTCATTTGGCATAGGTATTGTGACCCAATTCAGGGTCAGAGGTAGGGGCGCGTCCTGCCACTCCAGCCACTTCAGGTCTTCTGTTTTGGTCTGTTATGTAGAGCTCATCATTATGAGCATGTGGATATACTTTGGTAGCCATACGATGAACTTTGGGATCAATAGGAATTTCTAAAGTTTCAGAAATTCGGGTTTTGATTCAGGAAGATCTGACCATTGGATCGATCCCATTTTTCAATAGATTGTTGTAATTATTGAGTCAACGTAACCTATGATGTTTGAACTCGTTCCGATATAATTTCGAGCTTTCGACAAATTATCGTTTAGGGGTTTCTGTGTTGTTGTCATTAATTTAATTTCAATTCTTGGAATCCGTTATTCATGGTTATAGTTTTGTTCAGGATGACATGTAGATCGAGCTCGAGGAGGAATTTGTTGGTCGGCTGTCATAGCCGAATTTCAGTGAGTATTTGCGTTTTAAATTAAATGTAGGATTAATTTTAGTTTACCTACCTGAACTTTCACCCATTCTTCATGTTAGTCCCTAAACTTCCAATTTGATCAAGACTACCCCCGAACTCTCAATTTTAATCAACCGTGCCCAATCTTTCACACTCCAGCCAAATTATCGGTCAATTGATGACGTGGCAAGAGACAAATGGTTAAATTCCTATACTACCCTCGTCAAAAATTTCCACTCTATTTACATCCTCGCAAAAAGAAAAAAAAAGGCCTTTGTTTGCATCGCCCTCTCTCTCTCTATCTCTCTTGCTCCTCCGATCCCAAACTCAGACGATGCAATTTCAATAAGAAGAAAACACAAAAACTCCAAGCACAAACCTGGGTTTCCTCAGAAGAACCTCAAACTCCAATTTAGGTAGTGAAATCTACCCAATTCCTCATCTGGGCTCTTCTAATTTCTTCACAAAACCTTAAATTTGATTTGATTATCAAATTCTACCTCATATCTATCTCATCTGGGCTATGCTCATTCTTATGATTTCACGACAGCGACGACGACCGGGAGTTCGAGGCTTCAGGTGGCTGGCTGAGGACGACAAGAGCCACTGCAGGTTATGAATCCCAGCACGGACCCCACCACCTCCAAACCCGCCCCAGCGCCACTGTCCCTCTACCTTCTACGACCGCCACCCGGAGGAGAATTTCACCAGCTTCTTCCCCGCATATGCCTCTGCGAACGACTCGATCTACTTTCACCGTTTTGCACCCTTCAACCACCTCGATCTACTTTTTCCTCGTCCCGAGAAAGAACAACCCACTTGGGGAGCCACCTAACCTAAGATTGAAGTTGAAACCAAAAACTTAGCTTGGCCCTCTTCGAGCTCTCGAGGTTCGGTGTTCGAGTCTAAAGAGGAGGAACAAGACAGCAACGAAGATGAAGACGAAGAATAGGATTTCGGGAGCTTTTGAGGTCTGGTGCTCTAAGCTCCTTCTCCTCTGATTAAAATAAGTTTGATTCTTTACATTTCGGTTTCGATCTGTGCTCTCTGTGGATCTGTGTCTCTGTTTTGGTAGAGTTTTTTGTGATGTTTGCTTTGCCTTGTATTAGTGTTGCGATGACTGTTTCAATCAAAGCCATTTTGATCGATTGAAGGTCAGGATTCCGGGAGGTATGGATTCGGTATGGTCACAGCAGAGAAGAGGAGGATTGGTGTCGCTATCGTCGTTGCAGACACCGAGGTCGAGCGATTAGTCAGAGAGAGATTTTGCGATCGGCGGATTCAAATTCGATGAACAAGCATGGGAAAGAGAAGGGCGTCAATGTGCAGGTTCTTGTGCATTGCAGGTGAGTCAGGAGTCTGAGTTGGACTCATGGCCGAGTTGAATGAGTTGTTGTTTCGAGTCATAAGCTCATCAATTGATTGAGGTGTGTTTTTTGTTGGAGTTAAAAGATTTCCCGATTTCCCTATCTGTGAGAGGTTTGAAGTTGTTCCCCAAAATGATCGAGGCTCAGGGATCTAGGGTTAATGTGATCAACAAAGACGCAGCTGATTTGTTTATAAAAAAAATGCAAATTGTCCATTTTAGCCCTCTCTGTAGGCCCGACGGCTTTAAAATTTTCTTACTGACTCGTCCCACGTCAGCAGTAAACGGAATTTTTGGATGGCGTTAGGAGAGTTGGACACGGGTGATGGAAATTGAGAGTTTGGGGGTAGTCTTGATCAAATTGGAAGTTCATGGACTAACATGAATAATGGGTGAAAGTTCAGGTAGGTAAATTGAAATTAATCCTTAAATGTACATGTAGTATTATTTTCCAAGAATTAATTTAACGTATTGATTTTACAATTTATAAATAATTACCAGGATTTCTTAATACTATGTTTTGATGACATATATGGTCATAATTTAATACGTTGGAGTTTGACATTATTTTTCTCTTTCGAATATTAATATCGGTTTAGAATTTATCTTGAGTTATGGGTATTCATGGGGTTGATTTCACCATATGAATTATTGAAAAAAAAAAATTGGAAAGTGAAGGTTTAAAAATTTGAGTATTTGATTTGTGGTTGAACTATCGAGATTTCATAATTTATGCTTTTAACAGTTCATTGATAATTTACAAATTTAACATTGAGTTTCCTTTCCAAAAGCATTTATTAATTATTGAGTCGAAATTGAAATTTTCCTTTGAAAATATGATGAGTTTTTTTTTTTTCTTTCTTCTTTTTAAAAGAGGATCAAAGGATTTCACTCCTACCCCCATGGTGACTCGAACCCATGACTTCGTACATAGGTAATGGGTGCTCTAACCACTGAGCTAACACCACATCGTCAAAATTGAAAATATGATAATCTCAAACTCATTAACTCTCATAATATTTAACTCACTTTGAAATTATGATGAGTTAAATATTATGAGAGTTAATGAATTTGAGATTATCTATTTGAGGAGGTAAATTATGAAAGATGATGATTTTAGCACATGCATGCATTTCCTGGTCAACAGTATCATCTAGTTAATAGTCTGGTCGACAGTACCCTCTAGAATATATTTCGGTTGGCAATACCCTTCGATGGGTCATCTGGTCAGCATTACTCTCTAGATAGCATAGATGGTTAGCCGCTACCCTCTAGCGCTAGTCATTGCCTCATAGTATTCCGGTCGGCAGTATTCTCCGATGGATCACTTGGTCAGCAATATCCTCTAAGTGACATGAGATGGTTAGTCGGCAGTACATTCTAGTCATCGCCTTTTCGTATTCTGATTGGCAGGACCTTTCAATGTGCCACTTGATCGGCAGTACCCTCCAACTGGCATGAGAAGACTAGTTAGCAGTATCCTCTAGTCATTGCTATTTGAATTTCCGTATTCTTGAGACGATTTACAGATGATTTGAAGTTATTTTGAGATATTTCATTATGTGAGGTTTTAAAATGATTTTGAGATGCTCATATTTTATGAGGTGAGACTATAACATGATTTGAGATACCAGTACCAGAGAGCTTACAATATGAGATATCAGTTTACGAGACTGTTTGATTTAAAAGTATTTTATTGAATTTCCACTGCATGCCTGTTTTTAAGAGAATAAAATTGGGAAAGCATTACATTTTATTTTTATTGAAATTATTTATTTTTCGTCCACTCACTCTAACAATTTTCAATACTTTTCCTTGGGCTTTTTGGTTTTTTTATGTCTAGTCTGCAAATTAGTTGAGGTCAGATGTGGATAGGATCGAGTGGAGGCATATAGTGTCCAACACTTCCATCTTCATTACAGCTCACTATTTAACCTGCTTATGTAATGTATCGATTAAATCCTTAGATTGTTGTGACCACAAGACTATTGAATTGAGTTGTAAAATTAAGCATTTGGAATCTGAATTTGGCTGTTGGGATCCTTGGGTTAAAATCTTGTTTACAGGTTGATGTTTGGGTAGTCAACTTTTAGGGGAAATTTCGCCAAATTTTTGGTAAGATTTATTCTAAGGTTGTCCCCGCAGTATTACATCCTGTATCCAGATTTACCCTTTTATTGGTCATTTGCATGGTAAACGAGTATAATATTTACGTTTTACCTTATTTCAAACATTTAGGGACCTAAAAGTTAACTTTTCTTTTCTTCAGTTTAGTTTTTTAGGAAACTTCCTTCACAAAAGTTATAGAGGACGTTAAACCGAGTTTGTAGACACGTGAAGAGCAAACATCGAAGTTCGTACGAAGAAATTATAGTCTGAAAAGAAGAAGTTACTATTTTAAAAACTTACTATAAATAATAGAACTTACCATTTTCAGTCCTAACCCTAATTTTCATTTTCTCTCTACCTTGACTCACGGCCAGACCCGACCTGGAACTGGAAACCTGGGGCGTTCTTCGCTGTCCGGTCGACCCAAGCCTCCGCATAGGTCAGGTTTGAAGCTCTTATGACAGGACCCGCCCCGGATTTCACCCTGAAATCCGAAGTGGACATGCGGGGCCCACCTTAGAAGAAATTTTGCCAAAAATTTGGCAGAACTTCCCCTAAAGTGGACAACCCAAAACCTGTAGAAAAAAAATTTACACTTCTAAATCATCCATCCTTATTCTCCTGGAGCCATCTGCTCCCCAAATCACAACTCCAATTTCACAAATATCAGTCTCAACCCAAAAACAATAGTAATCCCATAGGTTATCAGAGCAATACTAATCCACCAGGTAACAAAGAAAACAGAAATAGAATGAGTACGCGGAAGCAATGCTGTTGGCTATGCCTCGACTCCATGTACGCCCGACCTTAACTAATTTCGCCTGCAAACTGGGCATTTGAAACCGAAGGGCCCAGGGGAAAGTACATAAAAACGTTAGCGTGAGTGGACAAAAATAAACAATTTAAAGGAAAAGAATTTCATACTTTCCCACATTTATTTCATTAAAAACCGATGCATGCAACAATTAGAAAACACAATTAGCTATAAATCCGAGGATTTCAAACGATAAACCGACTAGCCTCGCTAGTCACAACATTCGAAAAGATGTATCGTAAAACCGAAATCTCATTTCTCAATAAGATAAGACTAGCCCCGTTGGCTATAGTGAAAATCGGACTAGCCCCGCTAGTCAAGCAACGATAAGAAAAGATTGAAACTCCGATACTCAGGAAATAAGACCAGCCCCGCTGGTTAAAAGAATCGGACTAGACCCCGCTAGCCCAGAAATAATATAATGAGTAGGGGAAGATGATAGCCATACGAGTAAGCCTCCCAGGCTCGGGTGATAGCCTCCCAGGCTAAAGTACTCCTATTACTCCCGTAATATACCCTTACGCCACTATGTGTAGCAATAGGATACTGGGCTTGAGAATTACTGTCACAGAGACAGTAACCAACGCCACAAAGGCGGAGGGCTTCGGTGATCCCATCACCTCGCCACAAAGGCGGAAGATCAATGCTAGCAATGATAATAGTCACCCAAAGTATGGCAAAAGAAATCCGAAAACCAAGTAAATCCATAAATACATAAGGCTTCCCCATCTCTCGCAAATGAATTTCTAACGACGTGTCCCACACGCCAAGATAATCTCAAGTTCAAAATAAATAGGAGATAAATAAATGAGGAAAAACAACTCCATCGAAATCCCATTTCGAAAATCCTTTAAAAGTCTCAAATCGAAATAGAATATAATTAAAAGTATAATTCCGGAAATCACCTCGGAAATAAAAATAATTCATCACTTAAAATTATAAATCATAAGCAACTTCAGAAACGAATCATTATCGAAAGTAATTATGTGAGATAAAGCGAAAACAAACTCCGAGATTAAATCACATGCTCGAAATGTCAATTGATAAATAAATAGAGCATATTCAAGGAAATAAATGCATGCATCATTTACTTAAAAATAAAAGTCCACTCACAGTACTATTCCGACGATCACGCATACGAGTTCCTTCATCGAGCAATAGCTCGGTACGTCACCCTGTACACAATTATATTCCGTGAATAGTTATTCAACAAATTAATACGATTCCTAAAATCAATTCCTCATAATTACATCTCCACTTCTCCTCGGATTCAACCCACATTCTACCACTAATACCAATTCGTTATCTTAAAGGTTCCAAGTCAGAACCGAGAGATATCCGACGGTCGGATTCTCATAATTCGATAATCGAAACCCTAAACTTCAAAAATTCATAATTAATTTCAAGCTTCTCCAAAAATCACCAAACTTCACATACAAGCTCTACAACATTTATAGAATTTAATGGGCTAAAAACTGGAATTAAAACACTGCCCTACACGCCTCCACGCGCCGGTGGCCACCAAATTTTGGCAGCACCACCTACTCATCAGACCCAACGATTTTCATAACTACAACATGTTCCAATTTTACCTTTAAGTGATCAAATTTGGCCGGTGAAGACAACCCAGAAATTCCAAGAACCCTAGGATCGGGTTTCGATCAATTCTCCATCTACACTGCAAATCGTGGCTCAAGGCTAGGGGCAAAATGATCCTTGGCAAAAACCGCACCTTCGACGGTGGTTTGGTGGCCGGAAACGGTCGGAATCGACGGAAATCGACGAAACCTCCGTTTTGCTACAGTAAACTTCGCGGCTCAATTCCGAGCTCCTCCGGCCGAGCCACCGCAAAACACCACCCCAGGCATGACAAGGAGGAGGAGGCGAGCCTGCTGGTGCCCGGATTCCGTCGTGGGGTGGCCGGAAATGGAAGAATTCGCCGGTGGAAGAAAACAGCAGAAGGGGAAGGAAAGTCGGGGAAGAAGAGAGAGAAACTTCGGTAGATTTCCGAAAATGGAAATCTACCACAGTAACTCGGCTATTTATAGAAAGTTACCCTGAACAGTAACTATGAACAGTAACTTTAATCTTTCGCTTATACCTTTCGCATACGAACTCCGATTTTTACGAACCACATATGCACGCGCTCGGTTTAACGTCCTCTACAACTTTCACGAAGGAAGTTTTCTCAAATTTTGACCCGATCAAAAAGTCAACTTTTAGGGCCACTAAAGTTACCGAAAAAGAGTAAAAGTAAAACAAATTATCGTTTACTGTCCAAATGACTAGTAAACTGGTAAATTTAGGTTCGGGACGTTACATCTTATCCACGCTGACTTAACCTCTGCCCTTCACTTGCTCCGATTTGCAACTGGAGAGGAGAAACGAAGCGTAACCTAGCTCAGCAGTCTGCGCAGGTAGACTCGAATGGAACACCGTTTTTCGGCTATCTTTTCGGACAATAATACATGGGTTTTGAACTCGGTCGACGTGCATCAATCCCTCCAACCATCTCCAATTGATTCAACTCAAGGAGTGAGAATCGAGTAATTAAAGAATTGATATTTTCAAATTGTTTAGGGTAATTTCCAGCCCCTTTCGATCGGAATCTGACTTTGTGATAGTTGAAAGAGTTCTTGGATCATTTTGACATTGGTCTCACTATCTGAATCTCTGGTAGCTCGTGGGGGCGTGTGCCATCATTTCTGGTCTCATGTTTTAGTTTGTTAGATAGAGTTTAACCTTACGAGCTTGTAGATATAGTTTGGTAGCCATTACAATGAACATTGGGATCGATAGGAATTTCTGAAGTTTCAAAAATTCGGGTTTCAATTTGGGAAGATCCGATCTTTGGATCAACTCATTTTTTGATAGATTGTTATATTTATCAAGTTAATGTGACCTATGAAATTTGAACTCGTTCCGATGTAAATTCGAGTTTTTGACGATAGGGTTTCAATTTTGTTATCGTCAATTTACTTTTGAATATCGAAAACAGTTATTGATAATACCAATTTGTCACGGACGATATGTAGATCGAGATCGAGGAGGAATTCGCCCGACGACTGTCATAGCTGTAATTCTGTGAGTGGACATTTGTTTTTTTTTTTTTTTTTGAGTAATGACATAAAGGCGAAATAATATATTCATCACAAGCCAGAATAGGCCGTTACATACCCTTCTGCTGCCATTTATAGACAGACAAGAAGTTAGTTGTAGTACCCACAAGCGGTACATTCATATAGTCCTACTCATTATACATTTAAATACGTAGAGGTAGCGGATACCCTCTTTTGGTACTACTCCAGAGGCGCTAGAGGTACATACGGTGCACAAAAGTGCATAGGTTCCTAAAAAGGAAATTATTGTAAATAGATAAACTAAAAACATAGAAATGGGTCTAGGGCAAAACACCCCAGCCCAAAATCAAAGCCCAAGAGGGCAGCTCCAAGAGAGAGGAAGTCCAGCTCGCGGCCTAGCAGGGAAGGGTGCTCCAAGCCCAGCCCAAATACCATCACCCAACCAAAATCTGTGGACAGCTTGGTGCAGTGCCGCCGACCACCATCATCCAGAACCTCGTCGTCGCTACCACCCCACGAAACAGCCCATACCACCAAGCCACGTCGGCCATCACGATCTGGCCAGACCCTCCATAGCCACGCCTCCACGACACGATCTGCTCCAACTCCTCCATGGCCACCGCAGCCTCCAGTTCTGGAAATCCCATGACGAAGACACTGCCGCAGGTTCTGGAAGCCCATGACGAACCCGCCGTATCTGTCCAGTTCGATCTCGAATCAGAAAAAGGCATCTGGATTCCACCTCCACCCATTCCGGCAAACCTGCAAGCCAAACCTCCCACACATAAAGCCACTGAGGCAATAGCAATCCCGCCCGGCAGCAAAGCCCGTGGCTTCGCCTAAACCAAACGGCCAGCCTAGGCCAAGGCCGCCGCCGGACGAGAAAATTCTCAAGATCGTGAAGCCTTCTTAGGGTTTTCTCAGAGAGAGAAAACCTAGAGAGAGAGCGTTTTTTAGTGGATATTTGTTTTTAAATTAAATTATGCGTGCAATATTATTTTTTTTAATATTAATTTATTGTATTGATTTTTATAATGATATTTGAGTATGATTACTATATCGAAATTTCTTACTATTATATTTTTGATGACATATTGATAATTTTTTAGTCTTATTGAAATATGATATTTATTTCATTTCGGAAAGTTTTTTACTTATTTATCAAATTATTCAAATATTGAGCTATGAAGATTTTCAATCAGAAAGAGCGATGACTTGCAAATTATGAGTATGGTATTCAAGTATTTGAGTATAAACGATTTATCGAGATTTCATGAATTATTTTAATAATAGTGTTTATGGAATATTAAACATTACGAGTTGATGAGTTTAATATTATGAGAGATACTGAGTCTAAGTTCAGATTTCGTAATCGAGGAGGTAAATTAGAGAAAGATAAGTATGATAGCACATGCATATATTACCTAGTTGCAGTATCCTCCAGGTAATAGTTTGGTCGACAATACCCCTCTAGACAATATTTTGGTTAGTAGTACCCTCCAGAATATATATTTCGGCCGGTAGTATCCTCTGATGCGTCATCTGGTAGGCAGTACCCTCCAGATGGCATGAGATAATTAGTTGGCAGTACCTTCTAATTATGTATTCCGGTCGGTAGTATCATCTGATGAGTCATTTAATCGGCAGTACCCTCCAAATGGCATGAGATGGTTAGTTGGCAGTATCCTCTAGCCATCGTTAAAATCTTGGGATCCTTGGTTTAAAATCTTGTTTACAGATTTTATCTTTTGGGTAATCCACGTTAAGGGGAAGTTCCGCAAAATTTTTTATAGAATTTTTCCTAAGGTGGGCTCTGCAGGACCATTTCGGATTTAAGGATGAAATCAGGGGCAGATCTTGTCATGCAGGGAGCAGTTGGGCTTGGCAGGTGGGCTCTTGCAATCATTTTGTTGGCTGGGTTGGTGATTGGGCCTGAAATGGGTCATTGGGCATCATTGGCATGCTTTTATTTTTCTTGTTTTCTTTTATTATTATTTTTTAGTAGGTTGTGGCTTTATGCCATATATAAGTCCCTACCGATCTGTGGTAGTGCGATGTGAGCTTTGTCCTGAATTGTACACTGTATGCCTTGTCTGCCTTAGGTAGGCGGCGAGTTCCTTACTTTGCCCATGATGCTTAAATAGCCTTGTCTGAAGAATGGCACTCGTAACCGGTCTATACTTTCCCATATCAAAGAAGGGCAGAGTTTGAAACCCTTCAGCAATACATGATCCACATAATAAGGCATCATAACACCTAGAGATATATGTTTGGTTCATCGTGTTGCTTATCTAAGCGTGTTGCCCGAACTCTTTCATCCATCGACCTATAGAAAGGTGGAATGGTTCATGGAATGATGACAACAAAAAATTAATGATATTTAGCGATTAGTCTCTATAGCATAACATCGGAATCAGTACCTAGGGCCAAACTAAGAACCAACACTAACTACTAAATTACAAATTCTCAAACACTAGCCAAATAGAGGACCTAATGAAACTAACCAGCATATAATAAAGAACACACTAATCAAACTAAATATATTCCTTTATTGCTAGTGTCAATGATTAGAGACATGATCCTGCCACACATGGTTCATTGAATCATTGCTAATTGAGTCGTCAACCACTTTACAAGTTCATTTTAAGACATTAGCAATACCAATGATGGATAGAGAGCACTTTAACAAACCAAAATTTTGGAAAAGAAAAATTTGAGGACATAGGAAAGAAGGAAAAGGTATAAAGAACAATAATTCAAAAATGAGGCTCGTGCTACGATGCAAAGAGGTGTTGTTGCACGAGAATATAAAAGAATGAGATACGGTTACTAAGACTTTAGATGCATCAAATAAATATTTAAATATTTAATCATAAAGTGGTTGATAACGCTAAAAGTAGCACGTGTCAATCCCCGGCAACGGCGCCAAAAATTGATACGCTAAAAGTAAGCGCGCAATTTAACCCTGTAAAATGTCATCGTTAGTATATGGTAAATAGGGATCGTTCTAGCCGGGGATTGAGGGTACACCTGTAATTGCAAAAATAAATAAAGAATTAAAATAATAAACTAAAAAGTATTATGTACAAAAATAAAATAAAGAATAGAAATATATACAAGTTAATGTAAAAAAGGGGGATTAGGATTTTTAAAATCAAAAATTAAAATAAAGAGAAAGTAAAAACACATATACAAGGGTGGAATGCAAGGAACAAAGATCAAAACCACAATCATATGAATGAAATCCAATTACAATTCCTGTAGTTGATTATCTATGTCATGAGAAATAAGTTGACCATGTGAAACATTAGTAAGTAAACGATTTCCCATATTTTACTTTCCTTGAATAATTAATGGATTAAATTATGTTTAGTCCCTGTACTATGACCATTTTCTCGTTTCAGTCCCTGACATTCTCAATTAATCTGAAAAGTCCCTAACATCAAAATTTCCGTATGATTGGTCCCTCCCGCGTCAAATTAGGAGGTGACCTTAGGTGAAATGTCCAATATACTCCTCTGTTATTTCTTTTTCCTTTTTAATTTATTTTTCTCCTTTTTTTATTTTTTCTTTTTAATTTCTTTTTCTCCTTTTTTTTTCTTTTTCTTTTTAATTTCTTTTTTTCTTTTTAATATATTTTTTGCTTTTTCTTCTTTTTTTCTTGTTCCTTTTTAATTTTTTTTCCTTTTTTTCCTTTTTAATTTCTTTTTTGCTTTTTCTTCTTTTTTTCTTGTTCATTTTTAATTTCTTTTTTTCCTTTTTTTTTTCTTTTCATTTTGCCTACTTTCTCCTTCATCAACCCACCAATCCCATTCCGATCAAACTCCACAACCCATTTGTTTCTCTCCCCAAATTGAAACCAAACCCAGCAAAGACCTAGCTTGGCGGTGCAGAGATGGACATCGAGCAAAAGCAAGAGGCTAGGAGCTGATCGATCACTTCTTCACCTTCTCTGAAGCCATCTCCCTCTGCTGGGATCCGCCCTCGCCTCCATCATCTCCGACGCCATCTCCCAAACACAAGCAGATCCCAATCAGCTCGGAAATTCGCCGCTAAACCACTCCCCTCTTATTTTCACAGCCTACTTCTCTCTCTCCCACTCAAATCTCACTTTCTCTCTCCACATCAAGCCTCAATTTGGAAACTTTTCACTGAAAACTACCATTTTTTCAGACCCTGAGGTTTTTGGGTCTTGCTCAAAATGGTGATTTGGATTTTGGGTCTGGTTGAAATGATGGTTTTTGATGGCCAAGTTGACCAAAACCAGAAGTGAAGAAGAAGAATAGTGATGGAAAAGGAAAATGGTCGCCGGCGTGGAGAATAATAATTGAGGTTTCGGGTACTCCTGGATTGGTTCGCCGACATGGCGCTACCGATGCAGCAAGATACGATGGTCATTAAAAAGGAAAAAGAAAAGAAAAAGGAAAAAAGAAATTAAAAAGGAAAAAAAAAAAAGGGTCGTCGGCATGAAGAACAAGAATTGGGGTTTCGGGTCGATCTGGATTGGTTCGCCGACGTGGCGCTACCGATGCAGCAGGATACGATGGTCATTAAAAAGGAAAAACAAAAAAAAAGAAAAAAGAAAAAAAAAGAAATTAAAAAGGAAAAATAAAAAATAAAAAAGCAAAAAAGAAATTAAAAAGGAAAAAGAAATAACAGAGGGGTATATTGGACATTTCACCTAAGGCCAACTCCTAATTTGACGCGGGAGGGACCAATCAGACGGAAATTTTGACGTTATGGACTTTTCAGATTAATTGAGAATGTCAGGGACTGAAACGAAAAAATAATCATAATACAGGGACTAAACAGAATTTAATCCATAATTAATCTAAGTGAAAGCATCTAAATCAATCCTATTGAACATGCAATCATAGTCTAGAAAGCTAGCTAATCAAGAACACATTCAATGCATGAAGAACAAAGAAAGGATGTCACCAAAGTGCACAACCTAGTTATGAATAAGTTCACCTATTTGCAATCCTCCTTAATTGATTTCGACTTTTGTCCAAAGCCTTTACTACTTAAATCTAGCTTCAATTACATGCATATATCCTAAGTTGGCCGTCAAAGAACACATACATATAAAAGTTTTCTATAATCCAAAATCAATTAAGCAATCTCACATAAGCAACATAAAAATCAACACAAAGAAATCACAACTTTTATCCAAACATAGAGACGGGCTTTAAACTTTGCCCTTAACATTATTTGTTAACTAAAATTCATAGTTCTACAAATCCAAACAAAGAAAACCAAAAGAAGTTACAAGAAAAAAGATAGAATTACACCGTGAAGGGAGTGGATGATGAAGAGCTTGAAACGTTGATCTTGAATCTTGAAAGCAAGACTTCACTATCACGGCACAAGGTGGATGATGACGGCTAGGAGGCTTCATAGCTTCTTCTTCTCTTCTTCTCTTTGCTTGAAAATGCAGAAACTTGAAACTAGGAACTAGAGAAAAATGGAATGGAAAGGAAAGGAAACTAAGAACTAGAGAAAAATGGAAAGGAAATGGAGAGACAAAGAAGATGAAATGGATGAAGGAATGTCTTTTTCTTCTTTGTTGTAGCCTCTATTTATAGGCTACCAAGCAAAACTATTTGGACTTAAACAAATGATGATGGGTTAGGTTTGAGCATTTAAACATTAATGGATTTTATTAGGTTTGAATATTTAAACACTAATGGAATTTGTTAGGTTTGAATATTTAAACACTAATGAAATTAGTTAGGTTTGAGTCACTTTTTGCTCATTTTTCCTTTAATTAATTCTCCACCAAGACTTCAGATTTTGCCCGTGACTTCTTCATATGAAATGATAATGATCCACCATGAGTGTAGATCATACTGTAAAATTTTCAGAATTTATCTCCATGCCTTTGGGCCGGAATTGCTGCTGGACTCCTTACAGGTCCAGTTTTCCAGTTTTGCTTCTGCAGAAAATTGGTCTGACTGTTTGAAGGTCTTCCACTTCTATTTGGCTCTTACACTCTTCATAAGAAATGTTTCTTAGGATGTCTAGAATGGATCTGGAAGGTTTCAGCTCATTTGAAGTTCATTTGGTCAGGTGGTCGCTCCTTCTTCCTTGCTTGGCTTGGTTTCTTCTAGCCGGAGTAGGAAAATGTGTAAAGTTGACATTTTTAGTGCATTTCCATTTTTCTCCATCATTTTATGGACCTAAAACTTATTTCATCACCATCTACTCCAATGTACCTAAAAATAAAAATTGAATTAAAAATCGATTCATTAAGGAATTAACTAAGCAAAATGTGAGGAATTAACTATTAAAATATCACATTAAAATGCTCCTATTAGTGGACCAATTTCATTTAAACAACTTGAGACTTTCAAAGAAGTTATGCACTGATAACATGGTATAAGTAAATCTTATCTAATAAAATGTCTTTTGGCGAAGATGCTCTCGAATATGTCCATTCAACAGGTATAAATGTATCTTAAATATTATTATCAAAATATGTAAAAAGATCGAAAACTCACCAACCCACCTTCTGACACAAATAGACAAATCAATGATAAGTGAAAATTTTGAAATAAATAAGTGATGACGTGTGAGCTCTTTGGTGTTTTATATCATTCTTTTCAGATTTAGGTATACAAAAAAGGAGTGAGACAGAGGACAACACATTTCAATGGTTTTTCTTTAAAAATCGAGTAGCAATAATAAATAAATAAGCTGAATTAAAAAAAGAAATGGATTTGTAAATAAAAATAAATAGTAAAAAAAAGTAAAAAGAGGGGAGGGGTAAAAGAATATAGAAGAAAGGGGGGTTTTTTTTTTTTTTTTGAAGAATATCATGTCGATATATTAATATTTCTCAGGCCAGAAAGGACCATTACATATCCTCCCTCTACCATCTTTGGGTAGATAAAGAGTTTGTGGTGAAAACCACAGCGATACATAGATTAGGTCCGATCATTTGACGGTACCCATGCTCACTTATTTAAAGAAAGCCTAGAAACTGTGTTATAATGACAAGTAAATAGGCTTAGTTCAAAAGAAAAAACTAATTTTTTTCCTTGCCCTTAACATTAGGGCTAGGAGGTTTTCCAGGGTAAAGCATGCTAAGCACCTCTTCAGTTGCAATCTTCTTACCCTTTGAAGAGTTCTTGTTTTTCGAGCCCAGAGGCCGGCCTCTTTTCTTCTTTTGTTCCACTTTGACTAGCTGCATAGATTCCTTAGGGAGTGATCCTTCCTTAGGAACTAAGACATCTCCCGGAGCTTCAATAAGACCCAATGATTTAGCAGAGAATTTGGTGTGGAACTCTGGAACTTTCAGTTTATTGGGCATCATAGTTGAGCTAGCAGCAGTCTCACCATCATTAAACAGAAATTTCAGTTTCTTTGGGGACGTATACGGTGATGCAGGCCTATTTCTTTTCACAGTTGATGACTCCACGTTCACAGGAACTAAGGCTAGGGCATTTCCTTCCTCAGCAGGCCTTAGGTTTTCACTACGCACAACAATAGGCTTGCGGTGCTTGTTCATAGCAGAAGTGCCAAATAGGTTACGCATTACTGGAGGCAGTAGCGGTGTTTGCAGGCCTTGAAATCGGAACGATCCATTCTGGAAACGAAGATCAGACAAACCTGAAAAATGGGATGTGAGCGACTTCCCTGATGTCTCCGATCGTGTAATAGTGTTATGCACAGCTTGGGCATCAACAGTAGGATAAACGTCCTGTTCATGAAACAGAAGATGGCAATCTTTGCATATTCCATGCAAATTTTCATAGACAAAAGTAATCTCTTTCACCACTCCAGGGATGATCTTGAGAGTCCGTTTCAAGAATAATGGATGGGAAATAGCATGAGCTACATGAACCCTAATTTGATTCTTATTGTCATACAGTCTTTGATCAAAATCCAAATACTTACCCGCAACAGAAGCAACGTTCATGATAATCTTTTTCTCTTCTATGGCTGGCGGGATACCTGTGATTTTGACCCAAAAAAAGAGCAGATTCATGGGGATGACAAGAGGATCTTCCAGGCCATCATATTGCTGTAGCAGAACCGGAGCTTTGTTAAAATACCACGGCCCTCCCCATAAAACCTTATTTCGATCACGTTTCAGATCAAAGGAAAAAACAAAATGGCCTTGGGTACTGTCTTGAACCTTGAAGGCTCCATCAATGACCCAGATGCGTCGGAAATGGCGCTGCAGATCCGGAGTGCCAAACTGTTTCTTTGTCATTGGTTTGGGCAGAAGGAAAGCCTGAGAGTTTGAACACCTGTCGGAGCCGTTCAAGTGCGAGATGTCAACGACATCAGAGCCCGCTAGGGCTAGAGATGCCGCGAAGCTTGCGATAACGTCGTTAATGGATGTCATTGTGTAGTAAACAGGGGCCATAGGGTGTACCACCGTGAGGAGGAAGAATAGAGTTTGGGAGCGACTAGAGTCGCATTAGGGTTTTTCCCGAAGGCGATATTATTATTTTTTTACCGATTGACACGCACTTTGATTAGAAGAAAGGGTCTTGTTGCATGAGAATATAAAAGAAAGGGATACGGTTACTAAGACCTTTTTTTTGGTCTGAAAAATGATACTAAGACTCTAGATGCATTTTATAAAAATTTAATCATAAAATGGCCCAAGTTCATTTAAACAACTCTAGAGTTTTAGAGAAGTTAAGTATTGATAACGTGGTATAAGTAAACCTTATCTAGTAAAACAAATATGCCCATGCAACGGTTATAAATGTATTTTGAATATTATTATCAAAATAAGCGAAATGATCCAAAACTCACCAACCCACCTTCTGACACAAAGAGACAAATCAGCGACAAGGGGAAATTTTGAAATAAACAAGCGATGACATGTGAGCCCGCCAGTGATTTACATCTTTCTTTTCAAATTTGTTTTACATAAGAGAAGTGACACAAAGGACAACACATTTTAATGGTTTTTCTTAAAAGGTTTAGTAGCAATAAATAAATAAATAATCTAAATTAAAAAAGAAATTGATTGGTAAATAAAAATAAAAGAAAGGGGCGTTGTTGCACGAAGGGGGTGTTCTTGCACGAGAACATAAAAGAAAGGGATACGGTTACTAAGACTATAGATGCATTTTATAAATATTTAGTTATAAAATGGTCCAATTTCATTTAAACAACTCTAGACTTTCAAAGAAGTTATGCACTGATAACGTGGTATAAATAAACTTTATTCAGTAAAACGTCTTTTGGCGAAGATGCTCTAGAATATGAGCATTCAGCAATTATAAATGTATTTTAACTATTAATATCAAAATAAGCGAAACGATCTAGAACTCACAAACCCACATTCTATCACAAGTAGACAAATCAATAACAAGTGAAAATTTTGAAATAAACAAGCGATGACGTGTGAGCTCGCCGGTGATTTACATCCTTCTTTTCAATTTTTTACAGAAGAGGAGTGAGAAAGAGGACAACACATTACAATAGTTTTTCTTAAAAGGTTTAGTAGGAATAAATAAATAAATAATCTAAATTAAAAAAGAAATTGATTGGTTTATTCAAAAAAGAAAGAAAAAGAAATTGATTGGTAACTAAAATTGAATAGTAAAAAACATAAAAAGAGAAGGGAGGGGTAAAAGAATATAAAAGAAAGGGGTGTTGTTGCATGAGAATATGAAAGAAAAGGATACGGTTACTAAGACTTTAGATGCAATTTATAAATATTTAATCATAAAATGGTCCAACTTCATTTAAACGACTCTACACTTTTAGAGAAGTAAAGCACTAATAATGTAGTATAAGTAAACTTTATCCAGTCTAAGATCTTTTGGCTAATTAAGATGCTCTCGAATATGCCCATTCAAAGGTTATAAATGTATTTTAAATATTATTATCAAAATAAGCGAGACGATCCAAAACTCACAAATCCACCTTCTGACACAGATAGACAAATCAGCGACAACTGAAAATTTTGAAATAAACAAGCGATGATGTGTGAGCACTTCGCTGATCTACATCTCTCTTTTTTAATTTTTTTGTTTTTGTTTTTGTTTTGTTTTGTTTTGTTTTTATTTTTTACAGAAGAGGAGTGAGACAGAGGACAACGCATTGCAATGGCTTTTCTTAAAAAGTTCGAGTAGCAATAAATAAATAAATAATCCAAATAAAAAAAAGAAAGTGGTTGGTAAAAAATCAATAGTTAAAAAACGTAAAAAGTGGGGGGTAAAAAAGAATTAAGACCCATTCGAATGATATCCTAAAAAACCTACCTTTTGACCACCCGACGGGTCAGTTTGTTACCACAATAACTCTCTCTCCCTTCTGTCTCTCTCTCTCTTTCTTTCTTACCAAAACTCCCCCATATCTCTGCTTTCTCTCTCTCTCTCTGTGTTTAACTTTGGGAAAAATTCACAAACGGTGTCTTGACACTTAGGGGACTTTCACAATGATACCTGAACTTACAAAGTTATCACTGTGATACCTGGACTCATTTTTTCATATCAACGTCGTACCTACGACCAATTTCAGTCACGGAGCCGATAAATTTTGCACGTGCGATTCACGTGAGTCACTTAATGAAGACAAAAAGACCGATTTACCCTCGGAAAAAATTCACCAACAGTGTCTGGACACTTAGGGGACATTCAGAATGATACCTGAACTTACAAAGTTATCAATGTGATACATGGACTCATTTTTTCATATCAACGTCGTACCTACGACCAATTTCCGTCACGGAGTCGTTAAATTTTGCATGTGCCGATATCCGCCGCGCAGGACTTGCAGAACGCGAGCCTCCATTTCTCGATGGTGGAGGCTTCGAGTTCTTTGTCTACTAATCGGCGAGGCGCAATGGTGGGTAGCAGCGGAGTGGCGGAGCTGGTGAATCAGAACAGCTCGAATTTTCTGCAGGTGAGGATGGTGTGGAGGCCGAAGTTGTTAATCTTTGTCTGCCAACAATTGCCTCTGATCGAAGTTGGGCTAGAGGTCGAATTTTTCGGCTAGACCGATGAAGTTGCAGGTGAGGATGGTGTGGAGGTGGTGTTGCATGTCGGGAACGACAGAGAGGATGGCGGGGTGGGATTGGAGCTGTGATTTGAGAGTGGAGGGCTGGCGGGGTTTGAGTTTCTGATCAATGGTGTATAAAAGGGGGTCGGAGGAGAGAACGAGAGTGGTGGTGGCTAAGTCGTCGGCAGTGGCGGTGGGGATGAACTCAGAGTGAACGGCGAAGCCTTGCACAATTTCAATTTGCTGTAGGATTTGAAGTGGGGGGAACCAGAAACATCTCCGGTGCATGAATGTGGATTGAGACGCAGCGGCGGTGTTTGATCGGCGATCGGCGGTGGGAATCGGACGAGCAAGATGATTTGAATCTTGATGATTCAAATCAGGGGAAGAAGAAACCAAAAAAGAAGAAGAAGGAAGAAAGAAAGAAGAATAAAGAAAGAAAGAAAGAAAGAAAAGAAAAAGAAAAAAAAAACTTTTGAGGGTAAATCGATCTTTTTGTCTTCATTAAGTTACTCACGTGCAAAATTTAACGGCTCTGTGACGGAAATTGGTCGTATGTACGACGTTGATACGAAAAAATGAGTCTAGGTATCACATTTTCAGTTCAGGTATCATTGTGAAAGTCCTCTAAGTATCCAGACACCGTTGGTGAATTTTTCTCTAAAACAAACTGAGGGCAAAATGTCGCGAGTCACACATGCTCTCATTTTTTGGGCTCCCGTGAGTCACACATGCTCATAGTTGACAGAGACGTGACGGAAGTTCGCCACAGTTACGACGATAATACGAAAAGTAAAGTCTAGGTATCACATTGATAACATTCAGAGTTCGGTATCATTCTGAAAGTGATGGAAGTGTCCAAAGAATTTTTCCCTTTAACTTTTCCCATCACTCTCTGCGTTTCCCCTCTCTCATGGTTCCCCAATAAAACCCTAATTTTTTCTCCCACTCTCACTCCGCAGGTACACTAATCGAGCTCTCGAATCGCTCTGTTTCTCACTTATCATACGTGCGTATTTCTGTTTGGTTTCGTTAGGGTTTGTAGTTTTGATTGATTTGGTGTTTGTGGCGGTTGGCGGATCTGTGTGTGGTTTTGTTGTTTGCAGAGGTCAGAAAATTTTGAAGGAGAAAACTGGGAATTTAGGGTAGGGATTTATGTCCTTCAATCAATCAAGGTCGGATAAGAACGAGACGCAGTATCGTAGAACAGGGCGATCCGCGAGCTCCAATCAGCAGAGCAGGGGATACTCACCCGCTTACCCTAAGGGCGCCGGCGCCGCTGGGCCCGCCCCTTCCCTCTCCTCCAACCGCAGGTCCGTGTCCTTGTGCTTTTTCCTATCTGTTTTTCTAGGGTTTGTTTTGTTAGAGTTTTGTTTTTTTTTTTTTTTTGTTGGATGGTGTAATTCAATTGAATTGCTTTCGAGTTTCGACTGCGATTTGAGGACTGAGATTTTTTTATTTTTTTTTTGTGTGTTGCTGAATTATGTGGTTGTTGGGAATTTTGTTGTGATGGTTTTATGATGAATTTTCAGCTTCAAGAAGTCTAACAACAATGCACAAGGAGGGCAACCTAGGGGGAATGTAGCCACTGTAAATCCCTCGGATCCTGGGAGTGCTTCTACACCGCGCAGCGGTGTACCGAATGGCGCCCATGTACAGCCGCAATTTCACGGTACGGATGTTAATAGTATCCAAGTTATGTACTTTGTTATCAGTCTGCCTGTTTGTGTGGTAAATGCTTTAGAAGTTTGTATAGCTAGTTGAAGGGATTTGAGAATTTAAGGCAATAAGTTCTCTTTTACAATGTGCTTTCCCATTTGGTTTGATTTTCGTTTCGAAGCATTTTTTTCGTTTTGTTATGTCTTAATATAGGAGCCTCGGAGACAAGTTATACGAGCACAGCTCCCAAGCAAACAGAACCATCAGTTGCACAGAGAAGCTCTCGAGCTGTTCCGAAGGCTCCAGCGTCTCAGTCTGCCTCCGTGAATTCTGACTCAAGAGGGCCCAATACTCCTGTGAAGGGTAAGTTAATACTGTGGACTGGCGGATTTTCATGTCATTGATGTTGGGGAGGCTTGGCATATTTTCACATATGTTAAAATAAGGGGATTATGGAAATTTTAGATTCTCTCAACATTGGTTTATCAAATGAACAGTATAGTAATACACTTCACACACAAGAAACACTTTGAAAAGATGAAATATTGGTAGGATGCAGTTGTTAATGTTCTTAATCTTATATTCCAATGGTTCAGTCCCAGGAGATGCGTCTAAGGGATTTTCCTTTCAGTTCGGGTCCATAAGTCCTGGTTTGATGAATGGGATGCAGGTGATATTATTTTGAACACTTGATACCAATTGTCTAGTTTTCAGTTTTTCAGTGCTGAACAATTCAATCTGTGTTTTTTAAACTTTCAAATTTTTATTTGTGCTTGTAGATTCCTTCTCGAACTAGCTCGGCTCCCCCAAATTTGGATGAGCAGAAGCGCGATCAGGTCATCCATCTGTTAAAAGCTCACATCTGATGGTTCAATTTCACATGATACTTTATGAAATATGATTTAGTGCATTACTCAGACTCATTCATTCCTTTCATCCTTTGCAAATAATATTAAAGTGTGTTTTTGTTTTGTAATAATAATAATAATAATAATAATAATAATATATTATTATTATTATTATTATTATTATTATTATTGTTATTGTTATTGTTATTGTTATTGTTATTATTCTTATTGTTATTATTCTTATTGTTGTTGTTGTTGTTGTTATCCTTTTTCTTTGTCTTTTTCTGTTTCAAAGTTTCGGCAAAATGATCATGTCATTGTTAAACATGCAGGCACGGCATGAGTCCTTTAGACCTGCACTGTCATTGCCGACCCCTTCTGTTCCTTCACCTCAGACTCCATTACAGGTGATGCACAAAGCTGAGAGGAAGTATGAAATAGGTAAAGTGAGTGATGAAGAACAGGCCAAGCAAAGGCAGTTGAAGGCTATATTAAACAAGCTGACTCTCCAGAATTTTGAAAAACTGTTTGAGCAAGTAAAAGCTGTTAATATTGATAATGCCACAACACTGACCGGTGTCGTCTCTCAAATCTTTGATAAGGCTTTAATGGAGCCTACTTTCTGTGAGATGTATGCAAACTTCTGTTTTTATCTTGCCGCGGAGTTGCCTGATTTCAGTGAAGACAATGAAAAGATAACCTTTAAGAGGTTGCTTTTGAACAAGTGTCAGGAGGAATTTGAGAGGGGAGAAAGAGAACAAGAGGAAGCCAATAAGGCTGATGAGGAGGGTGAGGTGAAACAGTCTGAAGAAATAAGAGAAGAGAAAAGAATTAAAGCACGGAGACGAATGGGTAACATTAGATTAATTGGGGAGTTATACAAGAAGAAAATGTTGACCGAGAGAATAATGCATGAGTGCATTAAAAAGTTGTTAGGTCAGCAGCAGACTCCAGATGAGGAAGATATTGAAGCTTTGTGCAAACTAATGAGCACAATTGGGGAGATGATTGATCATCCGAAAGCCAAGGAGCACATGGATGCATATTTTGAGAGGATGAAAAGTCTATCGAATAACATGAAACTATCTTCTAGGGTTAGGTTCATGTTGAAGGATACAATTGATCTGCGCAAGAATAAATGGCAGCAGAGGAGGAAAGTTGAAGGACAAAAAAATATTGAGGAAGTGCACAGAGATGCTGCACAAGAGCGACAGGCACAAGCTAGTAGGCTGGGCCGTGGTCCAGGTATGAATCCATCAGCTAGAAGGGGGCCCCCCATGGAATTTAGTCCAAGAGGGTCGGCTATGTTATCTCCATCAAATGCACAAATGGGTGGTTTCCGTGGGATGCCCACTCCGGCTCGTGGTTTTGAAAAACTGTTTGAGCAAGTAAAAGCTGTTAATATTGATAATGCCACAACACTGACCGGTGTCGTCTCTCAAATCTTTGATAAGGCTTTAATGGAGCCTACTTTCTGTGAGATGTATGCAAACTTCTGTTTTTATCTTGCCGCGGAGTTGCCTGATTTCAGTGAAGACAATGAAAAGATAACCTTTAAGAGGTTGCTTTTGAACAAGTGTCAGGAGGAATTTGAGAGGGGAGAAAGAGAACAAGAGGAAGCCAATAAGGCTGATGAGGAGGGTGAGGTGAAACAGTCTGAAGAAGAAAGAGAAGAGAAAAGAATTAAATCACGGAGACGAATGTTGGGTAACATTAGATTAATTGGGGAGTTATACAAGAAGAAAATGTTGACCGAGAGAATAATGCATGAGTGCATTAAAAAGTTGTTAGGTCAGCAGCAGACTCCAGATGAGGAAGATATTGAAGCTTTGTGCAAACTAATGAACACAATTGGGGAGATGATTGATCATCCGAAAGCCAAGGAGCACATGGATGCATATTTTGAGAGGATGAAAAGTCTATCGAATAACATGAAACTATCTTCTAGGGTTAGGTTCATGTTGAAGGATACAATTTTTATTTTTTTATTTTTTTTATTATTATTATTATTTTTTTTTTTTTTTTGAGACTAGGGTATCCGAGTCTTTGACCCGACTAATCCCTAGGTCCCCCGCCTGACCCCACAACATTTGGGGAACTGGAAACTCTAGCAATTGCTAGGTGGGTACCTTGGGAGAGGGTCGAACCCCAGACCACTTGGGAGCAAACCAAGGGCCTGACCGCTAGACCAACAACTCTTTGGTATGTTGAAGGATACAATTGATCTGCGCAAGAATAAATGGCAGCAGAGGGGGAAAGTTGAAGGACCAAAAAAAATTGAGGAAGTGCACAGAGATGCTGCACAAGAGCGACAGGCACAAGCTAGTAGGCTGGGCCGTGGTCCAGGTATGAATCCATCAGCTAGAAGGGGGGCCCCCATGGAATTTAGTCCAAGAGGGTCGACTATGTTATCTCCATCAAATGCACAAATGGGTGGTGTCCGTGGGATGCCCACTCCGGCTTGTGGTTTTGGAAGTCAGGATGCCCGTGCAGATGTCCGTGTAGATGAAAGACATTCTTATGAGGGTAGGACCTTGTCAGCCTTGACACAAAGACCTATGGGTGATGATTCCATTACTTTGGGTCCCCAGGGTGGTCTTGCCAGAGGACCACCTTCAATGTCAGCTGCTCTCCCTGAGATATCTCCTAATCCTGGAGACTCCAGGAGGATGGCAGCTGGTTTGAATGGTTTTAGTTCCCTCTCAGAGCGGGGAACTTACAACCCTAGGGAGGATCTAATGCCAAGATTTGTGCCGCCCGATAGATTTGGAGGTCCAGCTGCTTATGATCAGTCAAGTGCCCCAGAGCGTAATATAAATTTTGGTGGTAGGGACCCAAGGAGTTCAGATCGTAGTTTCGAAAGATCTCTGACTACACCATCCACACGTACACAGGGGGCAGCTTTAACTCAAAATGTTCCTTCAGAAAAGTCGGAAGAACATCTTAGAGATATGTCGTTGGGAGTAATTAAGGAATTTTACAGGTATGTTCTCATCCCTTGCATGCTTATTGTCATCACACAATTGTATTACTTTCTTGGTCCTTAGGTGCTATCTTTGATGTGATACTTCGTAGGTGATAACTTTGATGTGATAATTCTTAGGTGCTAGAAATCATTTTTATATAGTGGAAGAGATGTAGCGCATGTGTGTTATGCCTATGGGAATGGATAGGATTTGTAAATGGTTGGGCAACACAGTTAACTTCAATCAAAGAAATGTGGTCGAGACTTTTTGTTTTGGGTGCAACTTAATCCAATTCTTATCTTTAGTCAAAAGATAGATAGGAAAAGCAACTATATAACTTAATGAATGAATATGAGTCAAGGTAGCTTAGATACACGACTTTTATTTTCTTTTGGTGATTGCTCGTCTTGTGTGTAGGCTACAAGTTTAAGGTTTTGTGTCCTGTGGTTGGGGTGACACTCAATATGCCCCTGTGGTTTAAAAATGTCTAATAATTCCCTTCTGGTTTGCTCTCTTTGTCAACTCTTGGTTCAATATTCTTCATTCATTTTTCCCGAAGAAATTGTCATATATTTTGCAGACAATGCAAATAATTTAAAAGTATCTCCTTGGTTCCGTTAAGAGCAGCTATAACTCTTGTTTGTGAAAAGATGTGAAGAATTAGCATGTTCTACAAACCACAAGGGTTTTGTTAGACTACTACATGGTCAATGTTGATTGTTACCCCACCAGAATGACATCCGTAGCTGATATATTGGAGTCACAACCTGTGTTACTGTCAAATATTAGATGGAATTATAATACAGGGTCCGTCAGCCTTGGCTTAAATGACATTTGATGAGGGAAGTAAGAATAAAGGTCTCATGTTCATAATTTCCTGTTGGCCAAAATAAAAGCTGAACAAGGGAAAGAGAGCTATAGGGGCCATAATAGCTATGATTTCTATCCACTCTGAAATTTCTCCTCACAACCAATTCCTCTGCATCTTGGTATGCAGTTTGTCATGTTACGCCAACAGTTGAGCAGCATACTTGCTACTATTAAGATTTAGTGTTCCCCCCACCCACCTCTATAGGGAATGTTACTGCAAGATCTTTTCATAGTGGGCTTCTTTTGTCAATTTGAAAATCTTGATATAAGGAAATTTGGATCATTGTAGCACTCACAGTCTAACCCTTGAAGGTTTATATGGTGAAAGAAAATCATAACACTATTGTTTTTTTCGTATGTACCTGTATTCCTCGTATCAAAAAATACTACTGTTTTTTTTTTTTTGTATGTGCTTCTTCCTTGTTTGTTGGATTCATAAACAAGAGTTTTCTTTGAGTACATTAGTAATTGAAAACAGCATTGCTGAGCATTTCTCTTTGGGTTTGATTGACGAACTTGATTTGGTCTGCCCACAAGATGTCAGTATGACATTTGTAGGGTGGGTGTTCATCATATTAATGCTTCATGTTGGCCTGTTTATTCCCATTTTAATGCAAATATGGTTTTGTCTCATTAATTTATTTTCCGTTTCAAGAAAGCAGTATTTCTCTAAGAACATGGAGTAGAATCTAAATAGAGGCTTTTTTTTTTTTTTACACTATTTTTATATTATCAACATTTATATTTTTTAATATCTTCGTTTTATTTTATTTTATTTAGTTTTTATTTTTTATTTTTAAAACTTATGACTGAAGCATTAGTAGTTTAAATTACATTAAGCATTGAAACCTATAAAAAGTGAACTGAAACTTGGTTGACACAACAGTACTTTAAGAATCCTCTGAGCTTGAATTAAACTCAATAGGTAGTAATTTCAATTGAATCTTTCTTTCCTTTTTTTTTTTTGGTTTGTTTTGCTTTAGGCTGATTTGGTTAACTGCTTATATATCACTGCTCATATTTATGTATGATCTAGATTCTGATGTCTGTAATTTTTTATGTTGTATTATTATCGTCCAAAAAAGTTGTTGTTGTTATTGTTTATTTATTTATCTATTTTTGCATAATTATGTGGCAAAATTTGTAGAAGCAATATGTTTTAGACACTCTCGGGTACTTCTTCTGGTCACTTGAGATTGTTGATGCTTTGGAGCTTCCTATATGCTCAGTCTTAATAATCCGTTTTTTGGTGTAATGTTTTAGTGCCCGAGACGAGAAGGAAGTTGCTCTATGCATCAAAGACTTGAACTCACCAAGCTTCCATCCAACAATGATATCTCTTTGGGTCACAGACTCTTTTGAGAGGAAGGACGGAGAGAGAGATCTCTTCGCAAAGCTTCTAGTTAATCTTACCAAGTCCCAGGATGGAACTTTGAGTCAGTCCCAGCTCATCAAAGGGTAGGGACGACTTCTTTGGCCGATCAAGTTTACTTTTTCACTGTTACTTGAAATATATGGCCTTATTTATTATCAGATTTTTTCTTTTGTTTAACTTTTTCTTCCTCTGCCCAGGTTTGAAACTGTTCTCTCCACCTTGGAGGATGCCGTGAATGATGCCCCTAGAGCACCAGAGTTTCTTGCCCGGATATTTGCGAAAGGCATTTTAGAAAATGTAGTTTCGTTGAATCAGATTGGGCAATTAATACATGAAGGTGGAGAGGAGCCAGGACGACTTCTGGAAGTTGGGCTTGCAGGCAATGTTCTCGGAAATATCTTGGAGATTATCAAATCAGAGAAAGGAGAGAGTGTTCTCAATGAGATTCGTACATCCTCCAACTTGCGGTTGGAGAATTTCCGGCCTCCAGATCCTCTCAAATCAAGGACACTAGAGAAATTTCTTTAGACATAGTGATGCTCATTGTAATCGTTAGGAAAGAAAAAAAAAAAATTCATGGCCAGTGCTCTTAGGGTGCGTAATGAATTTGCAGAAAATATTTTTCCAGGTGGGTGGTGGGAAATTTACGTATGGGGTTTATAGTTATCATTCTCCATGTTTCAATGTTATTTGTTAAAACATTACTGCAGTTATGGAAGGTTCAATTGAGCATCATTTTTTAATCTCCCTGTTCTTTTCATGTGGACTTGTTTAGTGTTCTCATTGCTATTGGTGACATATAATGTTTGCAATAATGCTCCTCAATCTACTTGTTTCTTACGAGAGTTGCGACTAATATTTGGTTATATTTTAGACAACAACGCTAGTGTCGGATGTGAAATGGTCATGAACAGAGTCTTCCACTCGTCTCATTTTATTCAGACGTTCAAAGAATCATTTCATTTATGAGTAGACACACGTGACTGTAATTTCCGTTTTTATGGATTTTCATTCAAGCTCTTCTTTGTATAAACGTCTGTTCCCCCCGTCAGCTACGTTATCATTTTGTTAAGACTTAAGACCACAAAAGTAACGAGTAAAGAAGGTACTTCACAATTTCATACACTGGGGATGTCAGATGCATATCCTGTTTCACCATAAACATCTTAGGAACAGAGGACAGCTATACCAAAGGTAAGGAGCAGTGCAAACAAGGGTATCCTATCAATAGGAAACATAAAAGAATGTTAAATATATTCATTACCCATCAAGTTGTTTCACAAATATCTATAGACTAAAATACAGGAAGTGTTGATATGTGTAGACAGATAAAAGATCATAGGGTGAAAGGTTTCGTGTACACATCGAACGGCTCACAGGCAGTTAATTGAGGCTCCTCTAACAAGCAAAACAAAACGGCACATCAATGACAATAAATTGCAATGTTAAGGAAAAATAAATATATGAGAATTTAATTTAACCGGATGCTTATAAACTAATGAGACTCCTGTGCAGATGAAGCTTGTTTTCATACAGAAAGCCTATAGTGATATAACGACAACTATCATTGAACTTTCAATACCAATACAAAGAATGTCGTGCAAGCCAATACCTGTCTTAGCCCACCACCACCAACACTTCCGCCTGTTAGAAGCATGCCGACAAGCGATGTAACAGCACCTCCACTACCACCAAGGAGAGAAGCAACAGCACTACCACCACCACCACCGCCAGAACCCGTACTTCGAATGGTATTACGCATAGAATTGAGTATGCTCCCATATGTGGCTGCCTGTCCACGCTCGATTGCTTGGATGAAGCACAAAGTCATGGCACCGGTTGATGTGATCTTGGATAGAGCCTGTACCCCAAAAAGTATCAATCATATGTGTGGAAATTGAAGCTATAAACATTACTGAACTCGAGACATTTTTTTTCCTTGTCAAACTTACTGATGTATCAGCAGAGGTTTGATCGTCATCACAACCACTGATAGATATAACTTCTCCACCACTTGTTCCTTTCCACATGCCTGATCGAGGGCGATGATCCTCCCATACATATTTTCCACCCCTAAATCAACAAGGGATATCCACATATACAAATCTTATTTTAGAAGAGGACTATAGGTAGACATAGAAAGCGAAGCAAGACATGCATAACTTCATATTACACCCACTAACCTGTCCATTCTGCAAAGGAATGGCAAATCCAGTACAGTGCCACTATGACAGGAGTCTATAATTGCATGAAGCTTGACCCCATGTGGAAGGGGCCTAACAATTGTTGCATTTATCTCATCATCGACAATCATACCCTGGGTTTCGAAGTCAAGGGGACAAAGGGTTTCATCATATCCATCAACTTCATCCTCATGATAAGCCCTCTGCCGTGAACCATGACCAGAGTAGTGAAACACAAGGGAGTCACCTGGTTGGCATCCTTGTACAAGCCAATGTAATGCCATTCTAATGTTGTATTTATTTGGAATCTTAGCTGGGTGAGTTTCTTCTTCTGCAGTACAAAATATGTAAAGAATTAACAGTATACATTTTTACATGTTAAAAAATAAGAATGCAAAATACAATTTGCCAAAGGTTATTTACTTTTGCTTCGTATTTGCCAAATGATTTGCATCAAGACAAATTTGCAAGCATTTGCTTTGAGATTTGATATACAATTTTCTGTGTCATTTGTTTACTATAAAAGGATAATTTCATACTAGAAGGGGAAAGGTTATTAAGAAGCTTTTCTGTTTCCAGGTGAAGGCATATTTTGAAAGAAATGACACAACAAAAGATAGCCCTTTTTGTCAACTCCTGATGATGACAGATTGAAGAACAAGACAAAATTAATTATCGTGATTAAAGTACTTGCAACCATAAATGACAATAACCTAGAGATGCAATATCATCCTGAAAGTACTGAAGCTGTGTGCCTATTAGTCTTGACTTAAACTAGGCCAGCTTTAGTTTTTCTACTATTTACCTTGCAGGAAAGCATTAAGCCAAATATAATTTGTTGCGATAGTACGCAACGCTTAACCATTCCCTTGTCTTGTTCATGAAATGACCATTAATTGCCCTCACAAGGGAGTAGAAGTTCAACATAACAGAACAAAAATGGAACTAAGAAGTCAGGCACAGTGGCGGATCCAGGAATTCAGGTTCGGTGGGGCTTGAACTTCTTAACAAAGGAGAAAAAAAATAGTAGAGAATCTCGACGGTGCGAGAGAATTTTATAAATTGAAAAAAAAAATATACACCTAGTCAAGGGGGGACATAATGAGCCTTACCCCTCAAATGCATATACACAATTAAACAATAAACTGAACAATAAAATAAACGTGCAATGCAATATAATACAAGGGCATAAACTAACTAAATCTAACTCTACGAGTACATGAAGTTTCAAACTCTTTAATCACCTCATCATTGGTAATAGATTCAGCATAGTCTTTCTCAATGTGAAGGACCATACAATCACCAAGAAACTCATCTTCCATCTTGTTTCTAAGTTTACTCTTAACAATGTTCATAGATGAATATGCTCTTTCAGTGGTTGCCGTAGAAACAGGAATAGTCAAAATCAGACAAATCAATCTATGAAGCATAGGGAAAAATTCTGACTTGCTTGTTTGAACCAAGGTCCGGCACAGATCAGAAATGGATTCCAAATTCTGGAATTTTGGATCACTACGCATATCTTTTTCATAATATGCACACTCTAATTCCAGAGCAAACATTTCACTATCATCAAAATCTTCAGGATAAAACTTCTTTGCAAGATTGCAAATATCTTCAATTTTAAAATTCCTGAAGTTATCACGAGGATCCAAGGTTGAACAAAGTATAAGGAGTTCTGATGCTTGGTCTGAGAATCTTCTATTCAACTCACTCAACTGAAAATCAACCAAGGCATTGAATACATCCATATGGTAATGATGCTCAACTGTAATGAAACCTCTTTGTTGGCAACGACGACCTGTACCATCCTTATAACAAGCATTCATATCAGGCATATCAATATCATGTTTTTCACAAAAAGATTCCACATCTCTTACCAAAGCATCCCAGCCTTTTTGTCTCATCTCCTGAAGAAGTGACTTTGTAAGTCCAACAAAGTTCATAGCATGTACAAAGTCAAGTGATTTCCGCTGCAATGTCTGAAAATACCAGATGGAACAAATATTAGAAGGAACTTTACGTATAAGAATTTATCCAAAGAAAATACGATTCATAACACGGATATTTGCTAACGCAGTGTAAACCTCTCTACTGAGGAAACTTCACTGCGTGGCTTTTAACGTAGCCAACACAAAAAGGCAATCCAATATAAATCACTAGGGTTTACAGAATACAAGTAGTGTTGTTCTTAACAAACACTTTCACTTAGCAACACATGCTAACTTATTTTACAACTGTTCTAACTCCTAATACAACATTCTAGATAATCTATCTTCAACCTTCCTTGCTCTCAAATGGATCACTGATCTTGAGAGTAAATATGAATGATTATGCAATGGAATACATGAAACAAGTAAAGAGGGTTTTTCAGAAACTGATTTGAGCAAAACAAGTAGTTCAATAGAGAACAATTTTATGCAATCAAAAATCCCAATTTTAGTATCAGTTTCGAACCCTTTTATCAGGGAGGAAAACTCCCCCTCAAACAAATCTTTTCATTAATCAACAAATAAGATAAATATGGAAGGATATCAAAAACTGAAATCGATGCTTCCTATTTATTTGTTGCGCATGCAAAAAGTCTTTAATGCAAAATATACCAAATCAATTTAGTAGACATGTAAATCAATTTAAATCATGCAACATGATTTGGAATGAATGCCATATTAAACTCAAGATCAATGAATCAATTCTGCTTGATCTTATCTTCCTCTTTGTTTCCTTGAAGTTCCGGTTTCCTTGTGACAATGGGAAATCATGTATTGACTGGTAAAAGCCCAATATACTTACAATCTCCCCCTTTAGGCATTCCCATTCAACACATGATTTTTCCATCTTTTTGTCCTGCATGTTAGTTTTCACAGATAAACACTAATCATTAAACAAAGGGTGCTACTTGGATTAAGGAATCAGTTTCCATCCTTTTCCAGATCCAAGTTGCCAAAATAAAATTACTTAATAACAAAAAGCATCCAAAAATATCTATGCTTATGCACTTACAACCCTTAAACCAAAGCAACTACTGTTCATGAAAAATTAAATGCAGAAACAGAAAAGAAGAAGATGGAAATTACTTCTCCCCCTTTGAATGGGAAGGAACATCAAACTCCTCGAGCAGTTTGGTCACTGTGTCCCGATACTCCTCGGTGTCCATGGAACCTTTGCTTTCCTCCTGTTCATCTTCCTCCAGGGACATGCATGGACGAACCAGGAGCGTCAGACCTAGGAGGGTGGCGCTGCATGTTTCAGATTTCCTTGAGGACTTCCTTGAGAGTATGGTTGGTGCGAACGAGGAGAGAGTGCATATCATCCATGTCAGTTGTGAGACAGGCGATTCTCCAATCAGCCACGAGGATAGCATCCCGAAGAGAGGAGTAGTGAGAGGGATCAGGGGATGGAGATCGACGAGGAGGAGGTGGACTGCGACTTCGTTCGCGGTGCATACCAGGATGGAGAATGCCGGCCCTCGCAGCTGCCTGACAGCCGTCCTCTGGAGGAGGAAGTCGCTGGTGTCCGCCAAGGCGAGTAGTGATCTTTGTGCGAACCATGGTGATAGAACCAGTTTTTGCAAGAACCTGCACACAGAGACAACCAAGAGTAAAATTTGAGGGAGACAAGAGAGGTTATATATATTGAATTGTTAGGTTTAGGGAAAACCAAAGAACACACCGATTGGGATAGCGTCTCAAATGGTGAGAGGAGTTATGACAAGTTATTTTTCCTAGATATACAGCATGCAGAGAACGTCTCCCCCTCAACTTAGACGTAATTATTATGGAAATTAAGTGCAACCAGATGGAAATCAAGGAAGGAAACGAAGAGACAAAAATATTCTTATAATATGCAATTATATCATATGATCGTTTCCTTTGCTAAGTATTAAGGCAATGAATGCATAGGTCATATCGAAGAGAGAAAAAATAGCATAGTTTAATCACAGAGAGCACAGATCACGTAGTGAACGGAACATAGTTCAGAGCACGAAGCATGATGTATTCTATCAACAAAGTGAATTGGTACTCATATTCAGACCTTAGGGAGTAAACTTGTGATCAAAGTGAGTAGAACCAGTATGTGGGGCTTAGAAACAAGTTTAGTGACAGAGAGAATGAGTGAAATAAGAGAACTAAACATGTGAACCAAGCTCATGATATCTCCTTAGACTTCTTTTATTGGAGAGTAGGAAACATTGTTCCCAAGCACGTATTTTATTTGAGTCATAGACTTCTTTTATTTTGTGAAAATTAGAACTCATTTAACAAGACTCTTCTCAGCAACTCCCAGAACAGATGTTCTTAGGGTACTAAACATAACAAGGATGCTCCATGGAGAGAGTCTCGAGTAGTTGTCTGCATTATTTTATTTTACGTGCAAAGATCACTCACCAACTCATTTCTTGCAAACCTTAGAAAGTTCACCACAACTAAGGCCTGATTACTCGAAGAGATGGGATATAGTTATCCATTCTCGTTTCTTACAAATCCTAGAAAGTTCACCACAACTAGGACCTGATTACTTTGAGAAGAGGGAATGAATCATTTGAGCATTTTAAGTAGTTCGCGTATTTCACCGAATCTCTTTTGACAGTAAACAAGGAGCATGCCACCACATAAAGCTGATGAGTGAAGTGCATAGTGAAGTTACGTGATTCAGTGACTAAACATGAGTACACAATTTGATTTGTCCAGAATAAGGCATGGCAATAAAAGATATATAGCTGAAAATATGTACACTTCACTAGTGACTGTGGTCAAGGGATACTAGGATCACAATTTTCTCAATCAACAGTGAACAGTCATTCTTGTGCCTTAATGCTTAGAGCATATCCCTAGTGCATTTCTCAACATCTCAAACCTAGTAGTGTCAAGAGGCTTAGTAAACAAATCAACAAGTTGATTCTCAGTGGGTACAAAGCTTAACTCAAGTATGTTTTGTTCAACCAAATCCCTAATAAAATGATATCGAAGATCAATGTGCTTTGTTCGAGAGTGTTGAACAAGATTCTTAGTGATGTTGATAGCACTAGTGTTGTCACAAAAAATAGACAACTTACCTTGAGGGATGCCATAATCATGAAGCATTTGTTTCATCCAAAGCATTTGCGTGCAACAACTCCTAGCTGCAACATACTCAGCTTCTGAAGTAGATAGAGAGATGCAATTTTGTTTCTTGCTATGCCAGGCAACCAGATTGTTGCCAATGAAGAAACATCCCCCTGAAGTGCTTTTTCTATCCTTTAAGTTTCCTCCCCAGTCAGCGTCAGAATATCCTGCAATTTCCACATTAGTGTCGAAGGTATAGAAAATTCCACAGTTAACTGTACCGGATATATAGCGAATGATTCTCTTGACAGCTTCCAAGTGTGATTCTTTAGGGTTAGCTTGAAAGCGAGCGCACACTCCCACACTGTAAGATATGTCGGGTCTGCCGGCAGTGAGATAGAGCAGGCTGGCTATCATGCTACGATATAGTGTGTGATCAACTGATTTCCCATCCTGGTCTTCGCTCAGCTTAGTAGTGGTACTCATGGGATTGCTCACTGTCTTCTTAGATTCAAGACCAAATTTCTTGATCAGATTTTCAGCGTATTTTGTTTGAGAGAGAAACAAACCTGTGTCCATCTGCTTTACTTGCAGTCCAAGAAAAAAAGTTAGTTCACCACACATGCTCATTTCAAATTCACTTTCCATGACAGATTGGAACTCTTTGACAAGATATCTGGAAGTGGAACCAAAAACAATGTCATCAACATACACTTGGGCAATGATAATGTCATTTTTGGTTCGTTTTACAAACAGTGTTTTATCAATAGACCCTCTAGCATACCCTTTTCCTACAAGATGAGTGGAGAGCCTCTCATACCAGGCTCGGGGAGCCTGCTTTAGCCCATACAGAGCTTTCTTAAGCCGGTAGACATTATCTAAGTTATGTGGATCTTGGAAACCTGGTGGCTGTTCCACATAAACTTCTTCCTGAAGGTTCCCATTCAGAAAAGCAGTTTTGACATCCATTTGAAACAATTTGAACCTAAGATGACATGCTACAGACAGAAGTAATCTAACTGATTCTAATCTAGCTACAGGAGCAAATGTCTCGTCAAAGTCAAGACCTTCAACCTGAGAGTATCCCTGAGCAACTAGTCTAACTTTGTTTCTAATCACATTCCCTCTTTCATCACTTTTGTTTCTGAAAATCCACTTGGTTCCTATAACATTGCATTTACTAGGTCGAGGTACCAAGTACCACACATCATTCCTAGTAAACTGATTTAGCTCATCCTGCATGGCACTAATCAAGTTATCATCCAATAAGGCTGCCTTAATATTTTTTGGTTCAACGATGGACACAAAACCAAAATGAGATATAATGTTCATGCTTAGCAGATTTTCAGTAATAAAACATAGTAATACATTTCCTTCACTTACCTCAGAAGTACTTACCTGAGCTGTAGCTTTTCTTCTTGTTGTCGGTCCATCTTTCAGATTTCTGATGATATCTTGAGAGGAGTGATCCTTTTGAACTTGCTTGAACCCTTTCCTTTGGATGGGAGCTGGTTCAAAAATGTTGTCAGGGATCTCCTCTTCCTCTTCATCAGTTGAAGCTTCTGCATTTAGTGGAGGTGTGATAGAGGAGGGTGATGGATCTGCATATGATTCTTCCTGTTTTACACATTGATCATCAATAGAAACATTAATGGATTCCATAACAACTCGGGTTCTTTTATTGTAAACCCTATAAGCTTTACTGTTTAGAGAATATCCCAGGAACACACCATCGTCACTTCTAGCATCAAATTTTTCAAGGTGCTCTCTATCTCGTAAGATGTAGCAAGGACTGCCAAAAATATGAAAGTGTCCAACATTTGGCTTTTTACCTTTCCACAACTCATAAGCTGTTTGATCAGTACCTGGTCTAAAAAATACTCTGTTTATTGTATAACAAGCAGTACTGATAGCCTCAGCCCAAAAGTTTGTGCTTAAACCTGCAGCATGTAACATTACTCGAGCCATGTCCAACAATACCCTATTTTTCCTTTCCACAATGCCATTTTGCTGTGGAGTGATTGGAGCTGAGAACTCATGCGACACATCAAGCTCATGAAAATAGTTAAAGAAGGAGGCATTTTTAAATTCAGTACCATTATCCGATCTTACTCTCACTATGCTAGTATTTGATGACTGCTTTTCAATGATCAATTTTTGACTCAAGTTTTTAAAAGATTCAAACGTTTCAGTCTTGTCTTTTAAGAAATTTACCCAGGTGTATCTTGAGAAATCATCTACAACTACTAGCATATAGCTCTTACCTCCAATACTTTCAGATTGAGCTGGTCCCATGAGATCCATGTGTAATAGTTTCAAAAGTTTTGTGGTTGTTGCAGAATTCACCACCCTGTGAGGAGCCTTTGTTTGCTTTCCAACTTTGCAATCTCCACAAATCTTATCAGTTTTGCCCTTTAAATTTGGTAAGCCTCGGACACATTGCTTGGAAGATAATTTCAGCAAGTCCTGATAGTTTACATGTCCCATCTTTTTGTGCCAAAGTTCAAAGGTCTCCTCTGTGGTTTTTACAGACAAACAAGGCTGCAAGCTGGAAGATTCATTAGCTTGAATATGATAACAGTTATCAAAAGATCTCTTACCTCCCATGATACCTTCTCCTTTCTGATTTAAGACCAAACATCTCTGTTTGTTAAACCATACATCTTCATAGTCATCAACCAAATGGCTTACGCTAATCAGATTTGTAGTTAAGCCTTCAACAAATAGCACATTTTTGAGATTAGGTATACCTGGGGTGTTCACTGTACCTCGAGCTAGAATATTTGCTTTCCTTCCATCTCCAAACGTGACTGATCCAGTTGTGTTCTCATCTTCAAATGAAGCAAACCAGGTTTTGTCTCCAGTCATGTGTCTAGAGCAGCCACTGTCGACATACCAGAAATCTCGTTTCTTGTCAGCTAATGCAGTCAAGGCTACCAAACAAGTTGCCTCAATGTGAGAGCCTTGTTGAGTTTTGCTTGCACAAGCAAAGAGACATGTATTATTAGTTTTATCAATATAAGACTGAAGACATTTACTTTCATTTTTCTTGGTCCAGACAACTTTTCTTCTTTCAGTTGGAAGGTTTTTCTTCGAAACAATTTTTGTTAATCTGTTGATGAGTTCTTTTTGTTCTTTAAGTTCAAAACTTAGAGATTCAACAGTGCATTTTTCTTGAGAAGGCTGTGAGTTTGAAAATCTTCCATTACACCTAGGTCTGATATGGCCTATCTTACCACAGTGATGACAAGTAGGAATAAAAGTTCTAGAGTTTGTGTACCTGTTCTGACCAGTGTGAGACTCTTGGTCAAGTTTTACCTGAAAGTTTTGATTTGGTTGACCTTCCTTCACATTTTTGACAGAATTATCAGTGGAGACTTCTTTCTTTTCTACAGATGGTCTTGATGCTCTTACGAACTTAGTACATTTGGAATTCTCTCCAGCGGACATTTGTTTCATCATCAGAGAAAAACTCGTCACTATCTGAATCAGGTAGAAGTGATGATACAAGAGCCACGTTTTCAATTTCTTGAGACTCATCATCACTCCAAGTTGAAAGAAGCGACTTGTTGTCGCTATTTTCATGCTTCCTATTTCCATATTCAGTAGAGATGTGACCGTAGCCACCACATTCATAGCATTTAGGTTTTCCTGAGTGATTTCCTTTGAAGTTTCCTTTTCCACTCTTGTTGGTGTAGTCACTATTGTTACCACTGCCGTTATAAGTATTCTTTCTAGGAGCATTCGAATTTCTAGAAGAGTTTTTGCTTTTGTGAAATCTTTTAAATTCCTTTGTCAGTAGAGCAAGATCTGGTGTTTCCTTTTCCTCTTCTGTTCCTTTCACTGCCTTGAAAGCTACACCCTTATTTTTCTTCTCAGGTTTTAACCTCATCTCATAGGTTTTAAGATTTCCAATGAGCTCATCGAGTGGATACTCGTCAATGTCAAAAGAGTCCTCTATGCTAGTGACTTTTGAATGAAATTTTTCTGGCAGGGCCCTGAGTATCTTTTTAACTATCTTATCTTCATCAAAAGTGCTCCCAGACTACGACACTGACCGGAGATTTTAAGAATTCTACCATGAAAATCATCCACGGTTTCATCATCTCCCATAGTCATGGTTTCGAATGCAAATATCAGTGCTTGCAGTTTCTGTGCACGTACCTTCTTATTTCCTTCATACGTGGTCTGTAGAAGATCCCATGCTTGCTTGGCAGTGTCACAGTGACTGATTCTCAATTTTTCTCGTTCAGATAGGGCTGTGAAAATGCTATTCTTAGCCTTGAAATCTGCTTGATTGCAAATCACGAACTTCTTCCTCAGTCCAATCCTTCCTTGGTTTGGGAGTGGCAGTGGAGGAGCTTTCTCCTTTTGCTTTTACCATAGGTATAGTCCAACCATTTTCTACAATATTCCACACATGTTCATCTTAAGCAAAGAGATATGATTTCATGTATATTTTCCATTGAGTATATTTTTCACATCCACCCTCGAACCATGGAGGACTATTTATAGATCCGCCAGCAGCCCTATCACGTGAATGTTCCATCTTTCCTGGGATCACTAGAAAGTTCTAGAACCCGCTCTGATGCCAAATGAAAATACCAGATGGAACAAATATTAGAAGGAACTTTACGTATAAGAATTTATCCAAAGAAAATACGATTCATAACACGGATATTTGCTAACGCAGTGTAAACCTCTCTACTGAGGAAACTTCACTGCGTGGCTTTTAACGTAGCCAACACAAAAAGGCAATCCAATATGAATCACTAGGGTGTACAGAATACAAGTAGTGTTGTTCTTAACAAACACTTTCACTTAGCAACACATGCTAACTTGTTTTACAACTGTTCTAACTCCTAATACAACATTCTAGATAATCTATCTTCAACCTTCCTTGCTCTCAAATGGATCACTGATCTTGAGAGTAAATATGAATGATTATGCAATGGAATACATGAAACAAGTAAAGAGGGTTTTTCAGAAACAGATTTGAGCAGAACAAGTAGTTCAATAGAGAACAATTTTATGCAATCAAAAACCCCAATTTTAGTATCAGTTTCGAACCCTTTTATCAGGGAGGAAAACTCCCCCTCAAACAAATCTTTTCATTAATCAACAAATAAGATAAATATGGAAGGATATCAAAACCTGAAATCGATGCTTCCTATTTATTTGTTGCGCATGCAAAAAGTCTTTAATGCAAAATATACCAAATCAATTTAGTAGACATGTAAATCAATTTAAATCATGCAACATGATTTGGAATGAATGCCATATTAAACTCAAGATCAATGAATCAATTCTTCTTGATCTTATCTTCCTCTTTGTTTCCTTGAAGTTCCGGTTTCCTTGTGACAATGGGAAATCATGTATTGAATGGTAAAAGCCCAATATACTTACAATGTCTGACAAAGAACTTCAGTTGTGATGCCCCGGAAATTCGTATTTATTTTCCGAGAATTTTCCGGAATTTAAATTGTGGGTATTGGACGATTTCGTGGCTCGTGGACGGAGCGGAAGTGTTTCGGATGAATTTTTATTCGAAAAGTATGACTTTGGGGGGGTTGCTAAGGTTGATTTTTGATACGTTGAGATTCTTCGAAAACTTCCTTCACGAAAGTTGTAGAGCGCGTCGATACGAGTTCGTGGACATGTGGAACGCTAGAATCGGAGTTCGTATGAAGAAGTTATGGGCCTCGGAAAAACTTTCCATTTTTGTATAAAATGACGAATTTTTGGGAAATTTGCAAAAGAGCCCAGATTTCCTAAAATGGAAACCCGAGCTCAGCCCTTCTCTCCCGAGCCCGGTTTTTCCTCTCCACTTCGCCGGCGTCGTTCTCCCTCCTCCGGCCACCATAAGTGACAGGACCCGCCCCGGATTTCACCCTGAAATCCAAGGTGGCCCTGCGGGGCCCACCTTAGAGATAACTCAACCGAGAACTGGTCGAATCACCCCTAAAGTGGACTACCCAAAACAGTAACTCACAATAGATCAGAGCCAAACAAAGAAGTGCGGAAGCTATTCGTCAACTATGCCTCGAACCATGTACGCCCGACCTCAACTAATAGCGCCTGCAAACTGGGCATTAGAAACCGAAGGGCCCAGGGGAAAGTAGACAAAAACGTTAGCGTGAGTGGACGAAAATAAACAATTTAAAATAAGAAGGATTTCATACTTTCCCACATTTATTTCATTAAAAACCTCGATGCATGCACAAATGGTAAAACACATTTAGCTTTAAATCCAAGGATTTCAAAACTATAAACCGACTAGCCTCGCTAGTCAAAACATTCGAAAATAATGTATCGTAAAACCGAAATCTCGTTTCTCAAAAAAATAAGACCAGCCCCGCTGGCTACAGTGAAAATCGGACTAGCCCCGCTAGTCAAGCAACGATAAAATATGGAGAAGAAGTTTCACCATACGAAAGAAGGGAGCCTCCCAGGCTCGGGTCGGAGTGTCCCACACTCTGGAGCATCTCATGCTCTGCTCTTACTCACCCACAAACACATAGTAAGCAGGAAGGAGTACTAATAGGCTAGCTAGCAATAAATATGACGACCCAGGTATGGCGGGTAAAAACCATTAAAATCCAGTAAATCTATAAGGCTTCCCCATGTCCCACGAATAAAGAAAACACGGGTACGATTCCCAACCGTGCCCGGAAATTCTCGTAAAAGTCGTATAAAGCAACAGCGTGTCCCACACGCTAAAAGAATAACTAGATTAACAATAGGGCATTCCCAATGCCAAAATCGAAAGTCAATAAATAACAAGAAATATAATTCCATCGAAATCCCATTTCGAAAAATATTCCAGAAATCTCAATATCGACGAATAAAATATATTAATAAATTCCGGAAATCACCTCGGAAAATAATTCGTCGAAAATCACTTAAATCACAAGTTCAAATCCGAGCGAATAAAACTCACGTTCCAAAAATCATGTTGGAAAATCCAAGCAATATTCCAAAACCGAAATCATATCCGAAACTAAAATAATATGATAATTAATAAAACATTAATTCGAAAAATAAATGCATGCATCAATATTCAAAAACAAACGTCCACTCACAGTACTATTGGCGATCACACAAACACGTTCCTTCATCTAGCCATAGCTCGCAACAACGTCCTGTACACAAGTACATTTCCATAAACGACAATTCGAATAAATAATTACGAACCTAAACGAAACCCGAAAATCCCTATCTCCACTACTTCTCAAATTCAACCCAAATCTCTTCCACAACACCAATTCCTCAATCAACATATTCCACAACGAAAACGAGGAAAATCCGACGGTCGGATTTCCAACAATTCAATCACAAAACACCGAACTTCGAAAAATCACAAACAATTCCAAACTCCTCCAAAATTCACCAAACTTCACATACAAGCTCTACAATAGTCATACAATTTAATGAGCTAAAAACTGGAATTAAATCACTGCACAACACGCCTCCACGCGCCACCAACAGTGGCGGCGCGTGGGCCCCACGCGCCGGCGGCCACCACCTCCGATGGCCACCAAATTTGGACAGTAGCATCTACTCAACACACCCAACCATTCATTCAACTACAACAAGTTCCAATTTTACCTGAAAGAGCACCAATTCGGCCGATGAACACAAGCCCAGAAATTTCTCAAGAACCCTAAAATTTCAATTCATCAATTCGACTTCTACACAACAAATCGTGACACAAGGCCATAGGGGAAATGATCAGTGATGAAAACCGAACCTTCGATGTCAATTTCGTGGCCGGAAACGGCCGGAATCGGAAGAATCGCCGGAAAACCCCAATCTGCTACAGTGAAGTTCACGGCTCCAAATCGAGCTCCACCGGTCGAGCCACCGCAAAACACCACCCCAGGCGTGTCAAGGGAGAGAAGGCGAGCCTGATGATGTCCGGATTCCATCGTGGGGTGGCCGGAAAAGGAAGAAATCGGAGGGAGAAGAAATCGGGCCGAAGAGGAGAAAGGATCGGGGGAGAGGAGAGAGAAAAGCCGGTAAGTTTCCAAAATGGAAACTTACCACAGTAAATTGGATATTTATAGAAACTTACCATGAACAGTAACCATAAACAGTAACTTTACTATTTCGCTTATAACTTTCGCATACGAGCTCCGATTTTTACGTACCACATATCCACGCGCTCGGTTTAACGTCCCCTACAACTTTCATGAAGAACAATTTCTCAAATTTTGACCCGAACAAAAAGTCAACTTTTAGGGCCACTAAAAGTACTTAAACGACAGTAAAAGTGAAAGTAAAGGTCGTTTACCGTCCAAATGACTAGTAAACGGGTGAATTTGGGTTCGGGACGTTACAATAAGACGCGATTCAAAGTGGGTTCTCTTCGCCTCAATCCCCTCTTGAGTTCTGTGGAAGGATTGAAGAGAGATTCGAGCTGTGGAGGGAGCTACATCGACTGGAAGAGACCGCTTCGGGGACGAAATCGCCTTGATCGGAGTCGGCAATTCCGGCCACCATAGCCGGTGGTTCTTGAGGGCTTTTGGAGCTTGGAGGACGTTGATGCTTCCCACAAGGTGGCTTGCATCGATTTCACTTGTTGAGGACGAATCGAAGCTTTGAAATTCTAGGGTTTCAATCGGTCCGGTTTGTTCTAAGGTAAAATTCGATCGATTGGTTTATAATTGGACTTTGTTGTAGTTATGAAAGTTGAAATCGGGGTTGAGATGAAGAACTTTGGTGTTGGAAGTTTTGTCAAATTCCGAGTTTGGTTTGGCGGCGGTGCCGCCACTGTGGTGGTGTTTTCCGGCCTCCTCAGGGATAGTTTCTGTTCCTGAGTTCAATCTACTAGTCGATACGAGCATTTCGATATATTGTTTGTAATTTTTGGAGATCGTATGAGCATGTTGTGATTTTTACGGTTTCGGACCGTTCGATGTTTCGATCCGTGAGGATTCGAGCTTCCGATCGACTTGTGGTTTTGGCATATCGATCGTAGAAGTATTCCGGAGACATTGGGTGGTCTCGAATGTGGTTTCGCCTCGATTGGCGTCACTTTGGGGATTTTAGTTCAAAACAGGAGTTTCGGACTTAAATCGTTTGTGGATTGTTGCTAAGTTGAACCGTATGTGATTAGGTGCTTGACGAGGTATCCTTGGACGGTTGTTTGTGGTGTGGCTGCCTTGTTCAGTATTGAAGACGCAGCGGGAGTTTCGAGGTGAGTAATCTCACAAGGTTCATTTACGAACGGAATACCTTTATCGCTTTCAGAGTTATAGATTTAACTGCAAACTATAGTTGGTATTAGTAGGCATTCCTGAGCGGATGACTACATAGATATATATTTACGTGAAATATATATGTTTTGGTGGTTTGTGGATTTATGAAAACAATAGGCATGAATGATGCGTTTTATTGTTTTGGGTTGTGGCTTTTGGAAAACAAATGATTATGGAATTGTTGAATTCGATTTGTTTTGAAAAGCGTTGGGATTTGTGTAACATTTTGGGTCCAGTGCGATTCATTTAATGTTTTGCTCCAAGGGACTGTGCGGCCTGAGGAACGAAGGTCTATGACCTTGGATTGTTTTGTGTTATGGCTTTTCGGAAAACAATGATTTTGGAAATGTTGATTTCGATTGTTTTCAAAAGCGTTGCGATTTGTGTAATGTTTTTGAGTCCTGTGCGACTGTTTTGATGATTTGCTCTAAGGGACAGTGCGGCCCGAGGATCGAAGGTCTATGACCTTGGGCAGAATATCAGGTAATCACGTCTTTGGCCAGACGAGTGGTTACGTTCAGTTAGAGCTCTAGTCTGTCTGCCATATAGGTAATTCATGGGGTAACGGGAATTGGTTATTGATAACTCATGACATTACGTGTTTTTAGGAAACAAAGTGTGAGTTGCTTCCTTATTAACGGTTTTTAAGGGGACAAGGTGCAAGTTGTTTTCCTTATTAACGACTTGGTACGATTTGGTACGTTTTGGTACGATTGATAGAAATCAAGGTGTGAGTTGCTTTCTATGTTATTTTGATAGAAATCAAGGTGTGAGTTGCTTTCTATGTTATTTTGATAGAATTCAAGTGTGAGTTGTTTTCTATGGTACGTTTTGGTACGATTGATAGAAATCAAGGTGTGAGTTGCTTTCTATGTTATTTTGATAGAAATCAAGGTGTGAGTTGCTTTCTATGTTATTTTGATAGAATTCAAGTGTAAGTTGTTTTCTATGGTACGTTTTGGTACGATTGATAGAAATCAAGGTGTGAGTTGCTTTCTATGTTATTTTGAATGTGATTCGTGTGGGTTTATCCCATGCTTTGTTTTTTGATTTAAACGTGATTGGTTTATTGATTTAAACGTGATTTGTGTGAGTTGTTTCCTCGATCGAAACGTGCGGGCTTTTATCCCGTAGTTTTGTGCGAGTTATTTTGAGTTACTCATACGGGCTTGCAAAAGCTTACCGGGTTTGTTGTGTGACAACCCGATTCACCATTCCAACGGTGTAGGGGTTAATCCAGCAAGGTAGGATAATCGGGGCTGAAGCTGAGGTAGCTTGTTGGCAGCAGAACTGGTAGGAAGCAAACTTGATTGGCTTTGCCATTGTTATGACTTCCGCTATGTAGTAAACTCTGAGGAGCTTTTACGTTTTATTTTGTTGTTGATAATTTAATTTGTAAGCTTTTGTAATATATGACTCTGTGGGCGGGTCAATATTGACATAGTGGGTTCAGGGCATCAATATGTATGTTGTATAAAGGGAAAAAGTTTTCCAGGTATTTGGTATTGATGGCTGAACGTTCACGCATGTATAATTATGGGGTTATATATCGATTTTTAATTGTGTTAAAAATCAGGGGCGTGACATCAGTGATTTTCATTACTTTGTGCATTAGAAGCAAGCAGAACACAAAATCAAAACACCTCATAGCTTTAAGAATAGCCTTAGCTTGTCCTTGTAATTCCCTAGGTGCTTGGTCAATCATGTCATCAAGAGTGGTTTTTGTTGCACTAAACAATTCAATTAGAGCCTTCATAGAGCGGAAATGTGAGCTCCAACGAGTAGCACCAACTCGTTGCAAAGTACAAATTTGATTAGCACCAGTACCTGTTTGAAGCACGCCGGAAGCTACCAAGTTTACAATTTCTTCAGTTCTTGCAGCTTTTAATGCAGAGTGTCACTTAGCACAAGAATCAACAAAATTCACAATTAAACTCAATGTTGAAAAGAATTGCCAAATATCATGCACCCCCTGAGCTGTAGCATTCAATGTCAACTGCAAGCGGTGAGCAAAACAATGCACAAAATATGCATATGGACACTCTTCAAGAAACAATGATTGCAACCCATTATAAATACCTCTCATATTGCTAGCACCATCATACCCTTGACCACGCATATTTCTCACTTGAAGATTGAACATAGTGAGTACTTTGGTGATCTCATTTTTAAGAGTTTGTGAGGTCGTGTTAGGAATACTCACAATCTTAAAAAATTGTTCTCGTATCATACCTTGACAATCAACAAATCTCAGAATAATGGCCATTTGTTCCTTACCAGATATGTCTAAAGCTTCATCAACAAGAATACAATATTTGGAATCCCCAACTTCTTTACGTATCTTGCTCCTCACTTTATTACCAAGAATATTTAGAATTTGCTTTTGAATTGTTGGACTAATATACTTGGCATTTGCAGGAGCATTTCCCAAGACAACTCTCTCAACCTCCACACTCATTCTTGAAAAAGATTTTATAACTTCCCTAAAATATCTGGCATTCAAGGAACTTTCAGATTCATCATGGCCTCTAAAAGGAGCTCCTTGATTAGCAAGCAATCTAACATTCTCTATTGAAGCCTTAAGCCTCAATCGATTGTCTTCCACATCTTTCAATGACTTTGACTCAAGAATTGTTTCAATTTGTTTGGTTGGGTTACTTAATAAATCCCATTTATGCATTGCAGCATTATGTGGAGAGTTCATGCCTCCTACATGCTTCATCAACATATTATCACCAGTGCAAACCCTCTTCCAAGTTTTAAACCCATCAACAGTGAATGTGTGATGGTGAGAATCTTCAGTGTCAAAAAGAAAACAAGGGAAGAAATATGCTTTATCAAGAGCAATTGAATATTCAAGCCATGGATTATCTTTGAACCAAGAAGACTGAAATCTACGTTGTTGACCCCATGATTTGTGAATGGAAACGATAACTCAGGCTGAAATGGATCCAACAAAATATAGGCTTTTCGAACACTATCACGCTCATTCACCGGATATTTCCATATGGGAGAACGTAATCCAGGATCACGTTCAAGAGCATTGATATTATTTGGTGGCTCTAAATTAAGGTTGAGAATTGACCACTGGCGACTCTAAAGGTTGTGGTTCATCATCAAAATTTGGAGAGGATATGGAAGGATTAGAAATCAGATTTGAGCATGAAGACGAAACATTAGTTCTTTGAAACCATGTAGTAATTTTTTTTTATCGCTTCGGTTTCGGCTCATGATTTGACATTTTAGTGTAACACCTATAAATTAATAAATTAACTTATATTAGATATATGAGAGCAATGCCATTAATCTATTATGATTTATGCCAATACAATTATAATTCACATATATGTAACACCTAAAATTACAATTATGAGAATAATGCTGATACATTTATCAAAATAGCAAGATTTAAATATTTAATGATGGTATTTACCTTTATTTTTTTCATCCTTTCTCAATGAAATTGTAGCCTCTGCTTCTAAGGGCTTCTCCTCACTAACCTCAGTGACCGACTGACCGAGTTACAAACTGCAATTGAAGAAGAAGTTACCTTGATTAAATCAATTAAATGGAAATTAAGTTATCAAACAGTCAAAGTGTCAACTATCAAACCCATTTCTAATCCTCCCCTGACCTGAATTAAAATCAACAATTCATTCAACATCAACAAATCAAGATCAAAACTTCAGTCAGTTGACTCAGTCTTCTCCTCCTCGAGTCCGACCCTGTCAGCAGTCCGACCTTGACAACCATGAACCACCTGAGTCAAAATTAAGGAAATTGAAGTATTGATTTATTGAACCATTTCAAAATTCAAATTGTCAACAAATTGACCATTCACTGATTCACATATCACGATATTGAACACAATTTACAAATCAAACCAACAACAAGATCAATTGATCAAATCGAAAATTTGAAATCGAACCCACAAAATCAGAATTCAGAAACTCAGATTAATAAGAAGTCAAGATTCAAGAAGAAGAGGAGGAGTCTACTGTCGAGGACTCGAGGAGGAGAAGAAGACGGAGAGGGACTGGGGGAGAGAGAGATACCTGGAGGCTGGAGCCCCTGGAGGGCTGGAGGCGGAGATCGGAGACCAGAGAAACGGAGATCGGGAGATGGGTTTACTAGTTGCAGGTTGCTGGGCAAGGAGCTCGGCGGTGGGGGCTGGGTGGGGCTTGAAAGACCGGAGAGTCGGAGACGCTGAGAGTCTGAGACGGGTTGGAAGTTGGAACTTGAAAGGAGAGAACTGGATCGGGATAGTTCGGCGATAGCCGATGGGGCTTGAGGTGTTAGGAAGTGTTCCCAAACAAAAAAAAACTATAGCTTATACCTTTTTTTTTTTTTTGGGACCCAAAAAGCCCGGTGGGGCTTGAGCCCAACCAAGGCTATACGTAGATCCGCCCCTGGTCAAGCAGTCCCCCGACCCAGACAACTACTCTATATGAAAAAAAAAAAAAAAAAAGAGGACTGACCCCTGCGGCCCTGCAGTTTCAATGGAATTTACATATTGCTCGCCAATAAAGTTTCTAGATCCACCCACTGTAACTCTGTAAGGTTCCTATAAGTCCAAACAGCATAAAGAAATGGGTCATTGGGCATCATTGGCATGTTTTTATTTTTCTTGTTTTCTTTTATTATTATTTTTTAGTAGGTTGTGGCTTTATGCCATATATAAGTACCTATCGATCTGTGGTAGTGCGATGTGGGCTTTGTCCCGAATTGTACACTTTGTGTGCCTTGTCTGCCCTAGGTAGGCGGCGAGTTCCTTACTTTGCCCATGATGCTTAAATAGCCTTATCTGAAGAGTGGCAGTTGTAACCAGTCTGTACTTTCCCATATCAAAGAAGGGCGGAGTTTGAAACCCTTCAGCAAGACATGATCCACATAATAAGGCATCATAACACCTAGAGATATATGTTTGGTTCATCGTGTTGCTTATCTAAGCGTGTTGCCCGAACTCTTTCATCCATCGACCTATAGAAAGGTGGAATGGTTCATGGAATGATGACAACAAAAAATTAATGATATTTAGCGATTAGTCTCTATAGCATAACATCGGAATCAGTACCTAGGGCCAAACTAAGAACCAACACTAACTACTAAATTACAAATTCTCAAACACTAGCCAAATAGAGGACCTAATGAAACTAACCAGCATATAATAAAGAACACACTAATCAAACTAAATCTATTCCTTTATTGCTATTGTCAATAATTAGAGACACGATCCTGCCACACATGGTTCATTGAATCATTGCTAATTGAGTCGTCAACCACTTAACAAGTTCATTTTAAGACATTAGCAATACCAATGATGGATAGAGAGCACTTTAACAAACCAAAATTTTGGAAAAGAAAAATATGAGGACATAGGAAAGAAGGAAAAGGTATAAAGAACAATAATTCAAAAATGAGGCTCGTGCTACGATGCAAAGAGGTGTTGTTGCACGAGAATATAAAAGAAAGATATGCAGTTACTAAGACTTTAGATGTATCAAATAAATATTTAAATATTTAATCATAAAGTGGTCCAATTTCATTTAAACAACTTTAGACTTTCAGAGAAGTTACGCACTGATAACATGGTATAAGTAAATCTTATCTAGTAAAATGTCTTTTGGCGAAGATGCTCTCGAATATGTCCATTCAACAGGTATAAATGTATCTTAAATATTATTATCAAAATAAGTAAAAAGATCTAAAACTCACCGACCCACATTTTGACACAAATAGACAAATCAACGATAAGTGAAAATTTTGAAATAAACAAGTGATGACGTGTGAGCTCTCTGGTGTTTTATATCATTCCTTTCAGGTTTGGGTTTACAAAAAAGGACAACACATTTCAATGGTTTTTCTTTAAAAATTGAGTAGCAATAATAAATAAATAATCTGAATTAAAAAAAAGAAATGGATTTGTAAATAAAAATAAATAGTAAAAAAAAGTAAAAAGAGGGGAGGGGTAAAAGAATATAGAAGAAAGGGGTGTTGTTGCATGAGAATATAAAAGAAAGGGATAGCGATTACTAAGACATTTTTTTTTTTTGGTCTGAAAAATGATGCTAAGACTTTAGATGCATTTTATAAATATTTTATCATAAAATGGTCCAAGTTCATTTAAACAACTCTAGAGTTTTAGAGAAGTTAAGTACTGATAACGTGGTATAAGTAAACCTTATCTAGTAAAGCAAATATGCCCATGCAACGGTTATAAATGTATTTTGAATATTATTATCAAAATAAGCGAAACGATCCAAAACTCACCAACCCACCTTCTGACACAAATAGACAAATCAGCGACAAGGGGAAATTTTGAAATAAACAAGCGATGACATGTGAGCCCGCCAGTGATTTACATCTTTCTTTTCAAATTTGTTTTACAGAAGAGAAGTGACACAAAGGACAACACATTTTAATGGTTTTTCTTAAAAGGTTTAGTAGCAATAAATAAATAAATAATCTAAATTAAAAAAGAAATTGATTGGTAAATAAAAATAAAAGAAAGGGGCGTTGTTGCACGAAGGGGGTGTTCTTGCACGAGAACATAAAAGAAAGGGATACGGTTACTAGGACTATAGATGCATTTTATAAATATTTAGTTATAAAATGGTCCAATTTCATTTAAACAACTCTAGACTTTCAAAGAAGTTATGCACTGATAACGTGGTATAAATAAACTTTATCCAGTAAAACGTCTTTTGGCGAAGATGCTCTAGAATATGAGCATTCAGCAATTATAAATGTATTTTAACTATTAATATCAAAATAAGCGAAACGATCTAGAACTCACAAACCCACATTCTATCACAAGTAGACAAATCAACAACAAGTGAAAATTTTGAAATAAACAAGCGATGACGTGTGAGCTCGCCGGTGATTTACATCCTTCTTTTCAATTTATTTTTACAGAAGAGGAGTGAGAAAGAGGACAACACATTTCAATAGTTTTTCTTAAAAGGTTTAGTAGCAATAAATAAATAAATAGTCTAAATTAAAAAAGAAATTGATTGGTTTATTCAAAAAAGAAAGAAAAAGAAATTGATTTGTAACTAAAATTAAATAGTAAAAAACATAAAAAGAGAAGGGAGGGGTAAAAGAATATAAAAGAAAGGGGTGTTGTTGCATGAGAATATGAAAGAAAAGGATACGGTTACTAAGACTTTAGATGCAATTTATAAATATTTAATAATAAAATAGTCCAACTTCATTTAAACGACTCTACACTTTTAGAGAAGTAAAGCACTAATAATGTGGTATAAGTAAACTTTATCCAGTCTAACATCTTTTGGCGAAGATGCTCTCGAATATGCTTATTCAAATGTTATAAATGTATTTTAAATATTATTATCAAAATAAGCGAGACGATCCAAAACTCACAAACCCACATTCTAAAACAGATAGACAAATCAGCGACAACTAAAAATTTTGAAATAAACAAGCGATGATGTGTGAGCACTTCGCTGATCTACATCTCTCTTTTTTAATTTTTTTTTGTTTTTGTTTTTGTTTTTTTTTTTTTTACAGAAGAGGAGTGAGACAGAGGACAACGCATTTCAATGGCTTTTCTTAAAAAGTTCGAGTAGCAATAAATAAATAAATAATCCAAATTAAAAAAGAAAGTGGTTGGTAAACAAAAAAATCAATAGTTAAAAAAACGTAAAAAGTGGGGGGTAAAAAAGAATTAAGACCCATTCGAATGATCTCCTAAAAAACCTACCTTTTGACCACCTGACGGGTGAGTTTGTTACCACAATAACCCTCTCTCCCTTCTCTCTCTCTCTTTCTTTCTTTCTTACCAAAACTCCCCCATATCTCTGCTTTCTCTCTCTCTCTGTGTTTAACTTTTCCCATCACTCTCTGCGTTTTTCCCCTCTCTCATGGTTCCCCAATAAAACCCTAATTTTTTATCCCACTCTCACTCCGCAGGTACACTAATCGAGCTCTCGAATCGCTCTGTTTCTTACTTATCATACGTGCTTATTTCTGTTTGGTTTCGTTAGGGTTTGTAGTTTTGATTGATTTGGTGTTTGTGGCGGTTGGCGGATCTGTGTGTGGTTTTGTGGTTTGCAGAGGTCAGAGAATTTTGAAGGAGAAAACTGGGAATTTAGGGTAGGGATTTATGTCCTTCAATCAATCAAGGTCGGATAAGAACGAGACGCAGTATCGTAGAACAGGGCGATCCGCGAGCTCCAATCAGCAGAACAGGGGATACTCACCCGCTTACCCTAAGGGCGCCGGCGCCGCTGGGCCCGCCCCTTCCCTCTCCTCCAACCGCAGGTCCGTTTCCTTATGCTTTTTTCTAGGGTTTGTTTTGTTAAAGTTTTGTTTTTTTTTTTGTTTTTGTTGGATGGTGTAATTCAATTGAATTGCTTTTGAGTTTCGACTGGGATTTGAGGACTGAGATTTTTTTTTTTTTTGTGTGTGTGTTGCTGAATTATGTGGTTGTTGGGAATTTTGTTGTGATGGTTTTGTGATGAATTTTCAGCTTCAAGAAGACTAACAACAATGCACAAGGAGGGCAACCTAGGGGGAATGTAGCCAGTGTAAATCCGTCGGATCCTGGGAGTGCTTCTACACCTCGCGGCGGTGTACCGAATGGCGCCCATGTACAGCCGCAATTTCACGGTACGGATGTTATAGTATCCAAGTTATGTACTTTATTATCAGTCTGCCTGTTTGTGTGGTAATGCTGTATAAGTTTGTATAGCTAGTTGAAGGGATTTGAGAATTTAAGGCAATAAGTTCTCTTTTACAATGTGCTTTCCCATTTGGTTTGATTTTCGTTTCTAAGCATTTTTTTCGTTTTGTTATGTCTTAATATAGGAGCCTCGGAGACAACTGTTACAAGCACAGCTCCCAAGCAAACAGAACCATCAGTTGCACAGAGAAGCTCTCGAGCTGTTCCGAAGGCTCCAGCTTCTCAGTCTGCCTCCGTGAATTCTGACTCAAGAGGGCCCAATACTCCTGTGAAGGGTAAGTTAATACTGTGGACTGGCGGATTTTCATGTCATTGATGTTGGGGAGGCTTGGCATATTTTCACATATGTTAAAATAAGGGGATTATGGAAATTTTAGATTCTGTCAACATTGGTTTATCAAATGAACAGTATAGTAATACACTTCACACACAAGAAACACTTTGAAAAGATGAAATATTGGTAGGATGCAGCTGTTAATGTTCTTAATCTTATATTCCAATGGTTCAGTCCCAGGAGATGCGTCTAAGGGATTTTCCTTTCAGTTCGGGTCCATAAGTCCTGGTTTGATGAATGGGATGCAGGTAATATTATTTTGAACACTTGATACCAATTGTCCAGTTTTCTGTCTTTCAGTGCTGAACAATTCAATCTATGTTTTTTAAACTTTTGAATTTTCATTTGTGCTTGTAGATTCCTGCTCGAACCAGCTCGGCTCCCCCAAATTTGGATGAGCAGAAGCGCGATCAGGTCATCCATCTGTTAAAAGCTCACATCTGATGGTTCAATTTCACATGATACTTTATGAAATATGATTCAGTGCATTACTCAGACTCATTCATTCCTTTTATCCTTTGCAAATAATATTAAAGTGTGTTTTTGTTTTGTAATTTTATTATTATTATGTTATGCATAATGTGTGATTGCCTGTGTTTGTACTTCAATTTTCACGTGTTACTTAATTGCCACTGAGTAACTGAAGCAGTATTTGTGTCTGGGCTGATATTCTATTATCTTTTTTCTTTTTCTGTTTCAAAGTTACGGCAAAATGATCATGTCATTGTTAAACATGCAGGCACGGCATGAGTCCTTTAGACCTGCACCGTCATTGCCGACCCCTTCTGTTCCTAAGCAGCAGCTACCAAGGAAAGATCAACCTTCTGTCGACCAATCTAGAGCTGCTGAGGCTCATCTGCAACCCAAGACCAAAAAGGATGTGCAAGTCTCACCTACACCCCCTGCTAGCCAAACTCAGAAACCTTCTGGTCCTCCAATTCCTGGGATCTCTATGCCAATGCCATTTCATCAGCCACAGGTTTCTCTGCAGTTTGGTGGCCCCAACCAGCAGATTCAGTCACAGGGTATGACTGCCAATTCACTCCAAATGCCCGTGCCAATTCCACTACCAATAGGTAGCTCTCAAGTACAGCAGTCAGTGTTCGTTTCAGGTTTACAACCCCATCCCATGCAGCCTCCTGGAATTATGCATCAGGGCCAGAGCCTGGGTTTTACCCCTCAAATGGGTCCTCAGCTGCCTCAGTTGAACAACTTGGGGATTGGTATAGGTGCACAATACCCCCAACAGCAAGGTGGAAAGTTTGCAGGCCCTCGTAAAACTCCTGTCAAGATTACACATCCAGATACACATGAAGAGTTGAGGCTTGATAAACGGGCAGATTCATATCCAGATGGTGGCTCATCAGCCGCCAGGACTCACCCCAATGTTTCTCAATCCCAGCCCATGCCTTCGTTTGCGAGTTCTCATCCTACAAGCTATTATACCAATTCTTACAATCCTAATCCCCTGTTTTTTCCATCTCCGAATTCGCATCCTTTAGCAAGTAGTCACATGCCACCCAATTCACAAGCACCACGATTTAGCTACCCAGTGAGCCAGGGTCCACCCCAAAGTATGCCTTTCATGAATCCTTCAGCTCACCCACCTAACCTGGAACATGCACGGGATGTTCATAATAAAATTGCCTCTGTTCCATCCGCAGCTATTCCTGTTACTGTTAAACCAGCTGTCGACTCATCGCCAAACAGCACAGCTTCTGTTGAAAAAAGTGAATTCTCAAAGCCTTCAAGGCCAGCTGGAGAAGTTATCTCATCTCATCCTCAAAGGTTTCCTGGCAGTGATCCATCAGTTAACAAATCATTGCCAGTAGTGGCAAAAGTATCTGCAGGTGTGCCGGCATCAGTTATCTCATCTCCCTCTGTTGAAAGCCAAGTTTCAAGTTCTTTATCCTCTACTTCAGTTGCCCCAGCTGAGGAGTCTGTACCAGTTGTAACCGCCACTGAAGTCAGAAAAAAGGAATCCCTTAGTCGGTCAAACTCAATTAAAGATCAGCAGAAGAAACCAGGCAAGAAAGGGAATGTTCAACCACAGCATCAGGTACTTTTTTTAATACTTGGTGGGCAGATCACTTTCTGTCTTGTCTTTTAATTTTGATGGTTTTTACAAAAACGATGTAAATATTTAACTGTTTGAAATTTTTTTGTCTGCTTGCATTTTGACACAGGTCGTTGGGCAATCTAGTACCACATCAAGCCTTCCTTCTCGGGCTTCAGAACATGCCATATCATCTAGTATTGGTGCTTCTGAACCTGTAGAGGGTAATACAGCTCCTGTTCCAGAAAGTATTGAATCTGTGCCAGAATTGGCCAGGGAATCACTATCAAATGTTAGTTCAGCCACTGCTGATGTTTCTGACTCAAAGGCTGAAGCAGTTCGAGAAGGCGCCAACTCCTCCTCTTCTGAAATCAGTACTGGGGTTTCTGTCAATACTGCTGATGTTGTTCATCAAAGTCAAACAGGGAATTCTTCACTGCTGGATGAACGAGGGAAAGAGGAATTGGTGGGAGCAGAAAAACAGTCGGAAGAAAATTTGCCTGAAGGATACAAACAAGATGCTAATAGTCCTAGTATTTCTTCAGAATCTACCTCTGTGAAAAGTCTGGAATCTGTTAACAAAGCAGCAGAGCACTCTGTTGCAAAGGAAACCACTGAAGGCAATGTTATTGGAACTTCTGAAACTGCACAAGGAGGCAAAGATCAACATGTCAGGAGCAATTCAGAATTAGATGGGATGGATGCATCTTCAAGCAGAAGTGATAGCATGGGTAATAATGAAGTAGCTTCCTCAAAACCTAGTAGACCAGATCAGCCCTCTGCTCCTTTTCAAGCCACAGAATTTTCAGGTACTACTTCAAAGCATGAAGGGGAAAGTGTGGATAATACTGTTGGTGGGGGAAATATTGAGAATATTGTTAGTGGTGGTGATTCACTTACAGTGTCAGGTTCCAAGGATAAACCCCTTCCCGAACTGAGTAGAACTAAGAGTACTATTGCAAAAGGGGGGAAGAAGAAAAGAAAAGAAATTCTTTCTAAGGCTGATGCTGCTGGGGTAACCTCTGATTTATATGGGGCTTATAAGAACCCTGAAGACAAGAAAGATGTAGCATCTTCTGAAAGTGCTGAGAGCACTTCTACTAGCATATTATCAAAGCAGGAAGCTGCTGATTCTACTCAGCAAGTTTCTGCAGTCAGAGATGAAGGTGCACCGAGTAAAGCTGAGCCCGATGATTGGGAAGATGCTGCTGACATCTCTACACCGAAACTGGAAACCTCAGATAGTGGAGAACAGGCCTGTGGTGACATAGATGGGAGTGGACATGGGGCAAAGAAGTATTCCAGAGATTTTCTTCTGAAATTTTCAATGCAGTTTTCTGACCTACCAGAGGGTTTTGAGATTACGTCTGATATGTCAGAAATCTTGAATGTCAATGTGAATGCCTGTGCTTCTGTCGATTATGATTCAATCCCAAGTCCTGGAAGAATTATTGACAGGCCAGGAGGGGCAGGAAGACTTGATCGACGTGGAAGTGGATTGAATGAAGATGATAGATGGAACAAAGGCAGTAATGCCAATTTCCGCCCTGTCCAAGGAAATTTTGGTGTTCTGAGAAGTCCAGGTCCACGGGGACAAGTTCAGCATGTTAGAGGGATCCTACCTGGGCCAATTGCAGGTTCTCAGGGAGGGATGCAAAGAAATAATCCTGATGCTGACAGGTGGCAGAGAGCTACAAATTTTCAACCAAAGGGGTTGATGCCTTCACCTCAGACTCCATTACAGGTGATGCACAAAGCTGAGAGGAAGTATGAAATAGGTAAAGTGAGTGATGAAGAACAGGCCAAGCAAAGGCAGTTGAAGGCTATATTAAACAAGCTGACTCCCCAGAATTTTGAAAAACTGTTTGAGCAAGTAAAAGCTGTTAATATTGATAATGCCACAACACTGACCGGGGTAATCTCTCAAATCTTTGATAAGGCTTTAATGGAGCCTACTTTCTGTGAGATGTATGCAAACTTCTGTTTTTATCTTGCCGCGGAGTTGCCTGATTTCAGTGAAGACAATGAAAAGATAACCTTTAAGAGGTTGCTTTTGAACAAGTGTCAGGAGGAATTTGAGAGGGGAGAGAGAGAACAAGAGGAAGCCAATAAGGCTGATGAGGAGGGTGAAGTGAAACAGTCTGAAGAAGAAAGAGAAGAGAAAAGAATTAAAGCACGGAGACGAATGTTGGGTAACATTAGATTAATTGGGGAGTTATACAAGAAGAAAATGTTGACCGAGAGAATAATGCATGAGTGCATTAAAAAGTTGTTAGGTCAGCAGCAGACTCCAGATGAGGAAGATATTGAAGCTTTGTGCAAACTAATGAGCACAATTGGGGAGATGATTGATCATCCGAAAGCCAAGGAGCACATGGATGCATATTTTGAGAGGATGAAAAGTCTATCGAATAACATGAAACTATCTTCTAGGGTTAGGTTCATGTTGAAGGATACAATTGATCTGCGCAAGAATAAATGGCAGCAGAGGAGGAAAGTTGAAGGACCAAAAAAAATCGAGGAAGTGCACAGAGATGCTGCACAAGAGCGACAGGCACAAGCTAGTAGGCTGGGCCGTGGTCCAGGTATGAATCCATCAGCTAGAAGGGGCCCCCCCATGGAATTTAGTCCAAGAGGGTCGACTATGTTATCTCCATCAAATGCACAAATGGGTGGTTTCCGTGGGATGCCCACTCCGGCTCGTGGTTTTGGAAGTCAGGATGCCCGTGCAGATGTCCGTGTAGACGAAAGACATTCTTATGAGGGTAGGACCTTGTCAGCCTTGACACAAAGACCTATGGGTGATGATTCCATTACTTTGGGTCCCCAGGGTGGTCTTGCCAGAGGAATGTCTGTCAGAGGACCACCTTCAATGTCAGCTGCTCTCCCTGAGATATCTCCTAATCCTGGAGACTCCAGGAGGATGACAGCTGGTTTGAATGGTTTTAGTTCCCTCTCAGAGCGGGGAACTTACAACCCTAGGGAGGATCTAATGCCAAGATTTGTGCCGCCCGATAGATTTGGAGGTCCAGCTGCTTATGATCAGTCAAGTGCCCCAGAGCGTAATATAAATTTTGGTGGTAGGGACCCAAGGAGTTCAGATCGTAGTTTCGAAAGATCTCTGACTACACCATCCACACGTACACAGGGGGCAGCTTTAACTCAAAATGTTCCTTCAGAAAAGTCGGAAGAACATCTTAGAGATATGTCGTTGGGAGCAATTAAGGAATTTTACAGGTATGTTCTCATCCCTTGCATGCTTATTGTCATCACGCAATTGTATTACTTTCTTGGTCCTTAGGTGCTATCTTTGATGTGATACTTCTTAGGTGATAACTTTGATGTGATACTTCTTAGGGGATAACTTTGATGTGATAATTCTTAGGTGCTAGAAATCATTTTTATATAGTGGAAGAGATGTAGCGCATGTGTTTTATGCCCTATGGGAATGGATAGGATTCAATCAAAGAAATGTGGTCGAGACTTTTTGTTTTGGGTGCAACTTAATCCAATTCTTGTCTTTAGTCAAAAGATAGAAAGGAAAAGCAACTACATAACTTAATGAATGAATATGAGTCAAGGTAGTTTAGATACACGGCTTTTATTTTCTTTTGGTTATTGCTTGTCTTGTGTGTAGGCTACAAGTTTAAGGTTTAGTGTCCTGTGGTTGGGGTGACACTCAATATGCCCCTGTGGTTTAAAAATGTCTAATAATTCCTTTCTGGTTTGCACTCTTTGTCAACTCTTGGTTCGATATTCTTCATTCATTTTTCCCAAAGAAATTGTCATATATTTTGCAGACAATGCAAATAACTTAAAAGTATCTCCTTGGTTCCGTTAAGAGCAGCTATAACTCTTGTTTGTGAAGAGATGTGAAGAATTAGCATGTTCTACAAACCACAAGGGTTTTGTTAGACTACCACATGGTCAATGTTGATTGTTACCCCACCAGAATGACTTCCGTAACTGATATATTGGAGTCACAACCTGTGTTACTGTCAAATATTAGATGGAATTATAATACATGGTCCGTCAGCCTTAGCTTAAATGACATTTGATGAGGGAAGTAAGAATAAAGGTCTCATGTTCATAATTTCCTGTTGGCCAAAATAAAAGCTGAACAAGGGAAAGAGAGCTATAGGGGCCATAATAGCTATGATTTCTATCCACACTGAAATTTCTCCTCACAACCAATTCCTCTGCATCTTGGTATGCAGTTTGTCATGTTTTAGTTGTCACGCTAACAGTTGAGCAGCATACTTGCTACTATTAAGATTTAGTTTTTTTTGTTTTTTTTTTTGTTTCCCCCCTACCTTTATAGGGAATGTTACTGCAAGATCTTTTCGTAGTGGGCTTCTTGGTATGCAGTTTGTCATGTTTTAGTTGTCACGCTAACAGTTGAGCAGCATACTTGCTACTATTAAGATTTAGTTTTTGTTTTTTTGTTTCCCCCCTACCTTTATAGGGAATGTTACTGCAAGATCTTTTCGTAGTGGGCTTCTTGGTATGCAGTTTGTCATGTTTTAGTTGTCACGCTAACAGTTGAGCAGCATACTTGCTACTATTAAGATTTAGTTTTTTTTTATTCTCTAAATCTTGAAATAAGGAAATTCGGATCATTGTAGCACTCACAGTCTAACCCTTGAAGGTTTATATGGTGAAAGAGAATCATAACACTATTGTTTTTTTCGTATGTACCTGTATTCCTCGTATAAAAAAATACTACTGTTTTTTTTTTTGTATGTACATGTTCTTCCTTGTTTGTTGGATTCATAAACAAGAGTTTTCTTTGAGTACATTAGTAATTGAAAACAGCATTGCTGAGCATTTCTCTTTGGGTTTGATTGATGAACTTGATTTGGTCTGCCCACTAGATGTCAGTATGACATTTGTAGGGTGGGTGTTCATCATATTAATGCATTATGTTGGCCTGTTTATTCCCATTTTAATGCAAATATGGTTTTGTCTCATTAATTTATTTTCTGTTTCAAGAAAGCAGTATTTCTCTAAGAACATGGAGTAGAAGCTAAATAGAGGCTTTTTTTTTTACACTATTTTTATATTATCAACATTTATATTTTTTAATATCTTTGTTTTTTTTATATTTATTTTTAATTTTTAAAACTTATGACTGAAGCATTAGTAGTTTAAATTACATTAAGCATTGAAACCTATAAAAAGTGAACTGAAACTTGGTTGACACTACAGTACTTTAAGAATCCTCTGAGCTTGAATTAAACTCAATAGGTAGTAATTTCAATTGAATCTTTCTTTCCTTTTCCTTTTGGTTTTTTTGCTTTAGGCTGATTTGGTTAACTGCTTATATTTATGTATGATCTGGGTTCTGATGTGTATTTTTTATGTTGTATTATTATCATCCAAAAAAGTTGTTCTTATTATTTATTTATTTATTTTTGCATAATTATGTGGCAAAATTTGTAGAAGCAATATGTTTTAGACACTCTCGGGTACTTCTTCTGGTCACTTGAGATTGTTGATGCGTTGGAGCTTCCTATATGCTCAGTCTTAATAATCAGTTTTTTGGTGTAATGTTTTAGTGCCCGAGACGAGAAGGAAGTTGTTCTATGCATCAAAGACTTGAACTCACCAAGCTTCCATCCAACAATGATATCTCTTTGGGTCACAGACTCTTTTGAGAGGAAGGACGGAGAGAGAGATCTCTTCGCAAAGCTTCTAGTTAATCTTACCAAGTCCCAGGATGGAACTTTGAGTCAGTCCCAGCTCATCAAAGGGTAGGGGAAAGTTCTTTTTCCTTTTTTTTCTTTGGCCGATCAAGTTTACTTTTTCACTGTTAATTGAAATATATGGCCTTATTTATTATCAGATTTTTTCTTTTGTTTAACTTTTTCTTCCTCTGCCCAGGTTTGAAAATGTTCTCTCCACCTTGGAGGATGCCGTGAATGATGCCCCTAGAGCACCAGAGTTTCTTGCCCGGATATTTGCCAAAGGCATTTTAGAAAATGTAGTTTCGTTGAATCAAATTGGGCAATTAATACGTGAAGGTGGAGAGGAGCCAGGACGACTTCTGGAAGTTGGGCTTGCAGGCAATGTTCTTGGAAATATCTTGGAGATTATCAAATCAGAGAAAGGAGAGAGTGTTCTCAATGAGATTCGTACATCCTCCAACTTGCGGTTGGAGAATTTCCGGCCTCCAGATCCTCTCAAATCAAGGACACTAGAGAAATTTCTTTAGACATAGTGATGCTCATTGTAATCGTTTGGAAAGAAAGAAAAAAATTCATGGGGCCAGTGCTCTTAGGTTGCGTAATGAATTTGCAAAAAGTATTTTTCCAGGTGGGTGGTGGGAAATTTATGTATGGGGTTTGTAGTTGGCATTCTCCATGTTTCAATGTTATTTATTAAAACATTACTGCAGTTATGGAAGGTTCAATTGAGCATCATTTTTTAATCTCCCTGTTCTTTTCATGTGGACTTATTTCTTACGAGAGTTGCGACTAATATTTGGTTATATTTTAGACAACAACGCCAGTGTCGGAAGTGAATTGGTCATGAACAGAGTCTTCCACTCGTCTCATTTTATTCAGACGTTCAAAGAATCATTTCATTTATAAGTAAACAGTGTAATATCCGTTTTCATGGATTTTCATTCAAGCTCTTCTTTGTATAAGAGTCTGTTCCCCGTCAGCTACGTTATCATTTTGTTAAGACCAGAAAAGTAACGAGTAAAGAAGGTACTTCACAATTTCATATACTGGGGATTTCAGATGCATATCCCGTTTCACCATGAACATCCTAGGAACAGAGGACAGCTATACCAAAGGTAAGGAGCAGTGCAAACAAGGGTATCCTATCGATAGGAAACATAAAAGAATGTTAAATAAATTTATTACCCATCAAGTTGTTTCACAAATATGAAATATCTATAGACTAAAATACATGTAGTGTTGATATGAGTAGACAGAAAACATCATAGGGCGAAAGGTTTCGTGTACACATCGAACGGCTCACAGGAAGTTAATTGAGGCTCCTGTAACAAGAAAAAAAAAAAACATGGTCAATGACAATAAATTGCAATGTCAAGGAAAAATAAATATATGAGAATTTAATTTAACCGGATGCTTATAAACTAATGAGACTCCTGTGCAGATGAAGCTCTGTACAGAAAGCCTATAGTGATATAACGACAACTATCATTGAACTTTCAATACCAATACAAAGAATGTCGTGCAAGCCAATACCTGTCTTAGCCCACCACCACCAACACTTCCGCCTGTTAGAAGCATGCCGACAAGCGATGTAACAGCACCTCCACTACCACCAAGGAGAGAAGCAACAGCACTACCACCACCACCACCGCCAGAACCCGTACTTCGAATGGTATTACGCATAGAATTGAGTATGCTCCCATATGTGGCTGCCTGTCCACGCTCGATTGCTTGGATGAAGCAGAAAGTCATGGCACCGGTTGATGTGATCTTGGATAGAGCCTGTACCCCAAAAAGTATCAATCATATGTGTGGAAATTGAAGCTATAAACATTACTGAACTCGAGACATTTTTTTTCCTTGTCAAACTTACTGATGTATCAGCAGAGGTTTGATCGTCATCACAACCACTGATAGATATAACTTCTCCACCACTTGTTCCTTTCCACATGCCTGATCGAGGGCGATGATCCTCCCATACATATTTTCCACCCCTAAATCAACAAGGGATATCCACATATACAAATCTTATTTTAGAAGAGGACTATAGGTAGACATAGAAAGCGAAGCAAGACATGCATAACTTCATATTACACCCACTAACCTGTCCATTCTGCAAAGGAATGGCAAATCCAGTACAGTGCCACTATGACAGGAGTCTATAATTGCATGAAGCTTGACCCCATGTGGAAGGGGCCTAACAATTGTTGCATTTATCTCATCATCGACAATCATACCCTGGGTTTCGAAGTCAAGGGGACAAAGGGTTTCATCATATCCATCAACTTCATCATCATGATAAGCCCTCTGCCGTGAACCATGACCAGAGTAGTGAAACACAAGGGAGTCACCTGGTTGGCATCCTTGTACAAGCCAATGTAATGCCATTCTAATGTTGTATTTATTTGGAATCTTAGCTGGGTGAGTTTCTTCTTCTGCAGTACAAAATATGTAAAGAATTAACAGTATACATGTTAAAAAATAAGAATACAAAATACAATTTGCCAAATGATTTGCATCAAGACAAATTTGCAAGCATTTGCTTTGAGATTGATATATAATTTTTCTGTGTCATTTGGTTAGTAGAAAAGGATAATTTCATACTAGAAGGGGAAAGGTTATTAAGAAGCTTCTCTGTTTCCAGGTGAAGGCATATTTTGAAAGAAATGACACAACAAAAGATAGCCCTTTTTGTCAACTCCTGATGATGACAGATTGAAGAACAAGACAAAATTAATTATCGTGATTAAAGTACTTGCAACTATAAATGACAATAACCAAGGGATGCAATATCATCCTGAAAGTACTGAAGCTGTGTGCTTACTAGCCTTGACTTAAACTAGGCCAGCTCTAGTTTTTCTAGTAGTTACCTTGCAGGAGAGCATTAAGCCAATAAATTTGTTGCAATAGCACGCAACGCTTAACCATTCCCTTGTCTTGTTCATGAAACGACCATTGCCCTATCAAGGGAGTAGAAGTTCAACATAACAGAACATAAATGGAACTAAGAAGTCAGGCAGTCCCCAGACCCAGATACAACTACTCTAAAAAAAAAAAAAAAAAGTACCGACCCCTGCGGCCCTGCAGTTTCTATGGAATTTACATATTGCTCGCCAATAAAGTTTCTACATCCGCCCGACCACCCTTGACTGTAAGCTTCCTATTTAGTGTTAAGCTCAGATATGAAATTCATAAAGAGTCCCAAAAGCCTAAAAACCCCCCATTCCTGATCTAATCATCAAGTCATTTCTCAAATGCTTAAACAGCTTTCTCATAAAAACTACCCCAAATGCTTCAAACAGCTCCATTTCTCAAAAGTCTCAACCTTTATGGTCTAAAGACTCCAATATAACACTTATATATAAATACAAAACTTGAATATAACAATCATATATATATATAACAAGCAATGTGCAACATGATCCATACCAGTGAGCATGACAATCGATTCGTCGGGAAACTTGAACTTGTTGATGAGGAGATACCGCATGCATTTGGAGTCATTGATGCAACCCTTGAGCTCATGCCTCGAGTATTTATACGATATCCCGCAGATCACCGCCTTCTTCCGGCCGTGCACGCTCGGCGGAGGCCCCGGCGGCGCGTGGTTGTGGGGCGAGGGAGGAGGGGGAGGCGCGTGGCCGTAAGGAGAGGGAGGTGGGAGCGCGTGGGAGGAGGGAAGTGAGTGCAGGGAGCGTGGGTCCGCGATTAGGGTGACGGCCTGGCAGAGGGCGCAGCGGATCGACTGGGCGCCCGACGGAAGCTGGAGCGGGGTGTGGCAGTTGGAGCAGTTCACCAGCATATTGCTGTACATGGTGGCGTTGGCGGTGGCGGTCGGATTTGGAATTTGGAGGAGAGGGCAGGGGTAGAATGGGAATCGAATTGAGTTTTGAGAGAAAAAGAGAGATGGATGGGAGGGAGGGAGGGAGGGGATTAAGAATTAAACTGGGTTTCGATTGGAACAAGAAAGACGAGGGTAGGTATTGATTACGTCATTAATAACGCGTAAAATACGACCAAGTTTGACATATGATATCAAGGATAAGAGTTGTTTTTTTTCGATAGAATATCAAGGATAGAGCTATTGGTAGAGGAGGAATGTTCTACTAACTAAAATTTTAAAATATTCTAGAACAAAAAAAAGGAAATTAAAATTAATGTAGCTAGTTTGGCCTTTAATTAACCAGGTGGTTAGCTTGTTTTGCAAAGTTGGAAGGGTTTGGAAGATTTGGGCGAAAGTGATCGCTGGCGTTTGCTCGGAAACCCCAAACCCAAAGTTAATATAGTTTACCATCTATTTTATTAAGTTTTTCATTTTGGACTTAATCAAAATTTAAAAAAGATTCATCTTTTCACTTAAAATATTCGTTTGGTTTACAGAATTAGAGCCTTGAAATTTGGAAAATGATTACGACATATCTTATCATAAGTCTGCTCGATCTGATACTCTAATGTAATAATAATAATAAAAAAAAATCAGTGTCTGGTTAAAAGTTAAAACAATATAAGAGAGATTTGACCCATTTTCACAAAAATGAAAAAAAAAAAAACAAAAAGGAAAAAAAAAAAAACAAAAAGAAAAAACACCGTTACCTTGACCTAGGGTTTAGTTTTATCTCATTGTTATATATACTCGGTGGCTATAACAAGTAGAATATGTATACCATAACAAGATCTTACTTGGTGGCTAAGTAATCGTAGTATTGATTGTCGCACATTGACTAGAATTCTAGTCTTCCTAGTAGAGCACGAGTACTCTCCGCTCCTCTATGATATTCATTCTGATGCGCTAATACCTCGATCTTAATCTGTTATAATGATATTCATTCTGATGCGCTGCTTATGTGCTGTCTCATCCTCCATAGACAGCAGCGAAGAATTTGAATGTGCTTCAATTCATCAGCTTCTCTTAAGGTGAGTTAATTTATCTGCAATAAGTACTTACATTGTCTCAAGTTGTATTTTTTCCGAGATCATCAGCTGTTCTACATAGTTTTTTCGTGTATAACATGTCAACTATGGAGCAAGGCACACGAAGGGATGCAGAATTGTTCGAATTCATACCCGAGGAAATTATGTTTGAAATCCTCACAAGATTATCAGTGAAATCTTTACTGAGATTCAGATGTGTTTGCAAATCTTGGAACTCATTAATTACCAGTCCAAATTTCATAAACAACCATCTTGAAAGACATGATATGGATAGTTCTTGTGACTATTTAGTATTTACTTGTCCAGACTGGTAGTGCAAAGTCACTCTTTTGTGCAAAAACATTTGTCAAGTATATGGACTTAGATCTTCCAAGTTGCGAGATGTATCTCCGTTTCAATGACTTCTTTGTTTATGGTTCGTGCAATGGATTGCTGTGCATCTGTGCTAACCATGGGCCTTTGAACAGTTCCATGTATATATGGAATCCATCGAACAGAAAAATCAAGAGACTTCCACACGGTCTTTACCAAAATGTGGGTATTAATGTCAGTCTCGGGTTTGGATTTCACCGTCAGAAAAACGACTATAAAGTTGTGAAGATTGTACACGGGGAAATTATGTACAAAGTTGAGGTCTACTCCCTTAGATTGAATTCATGGAGAGAATTTGGTGCAGTTCTCCCCATTTGGTCCTACTCTACATACCTAAACAAATCTGCAATACATGTCAATGGAGTTGTGTACTGGATGGTAAAGGAGAAAAACTCTGCAAGATCTTTCATACTTTCTTTTGATATGGACAATGAGGTTTTCCAAAAGATGGAACTCCCTGAGAAACTAGTCGGAGGGAGGGATTGGTTCTGTTAGTATCCAAGTGTTTGAGAAATCCCTTTCTTTGATACACTTGAGAGAAGATGAGGATAATCTTGTAAGGCATGTTTCTTACTGTGACATCTGGGTTATGGGACTGGAAACATGGAAAATGATTCGCACGATTCTTCTACCGCAAGTGAGACTTTATCCAGCATATGGACGTATGGCATGGCCATTGAGCTTTACAACAGATGGAGTTTATATTGTAAGGCTGGATGAAAAAGAATTCCAAACTTTGGTTTTATATGATCCTATATCGCAAGAAGCTGAGGCAATAACTAGAGTTAAACCGGGTTTTTATGGCTACATTACCTACATATACATGGAGGTCCACGCTTATAAAGAAACTCTAATTTTACTCGACTGAATTACGAGTTTTTTTTTTTTTGGTTTTTATCTTTGGTAAATTAACCTTTCATACTTTTAAGAATTTCACTTCATGTATTCGTTGGGTTGGATTTGTCCATCTTATGTTACTTATTCAGTCTTCTACAGTTTTTTCTTCTCTTATTTTTTATTGTTTAGTTACAGAAAAGGTCTACATGTTATCTTTCTATGATTAAGACTAAAATCTGGCTACTATAAGCAACTCTGCAGCATGAATTGGCGCTTCGGCACTTTTCATTAAACACTAGTTAGTGATAAACTTCTAGTCCAAAACATTTTGTGGTTCAAACGACAAGCTTCCCAAATCACACAAGTACATAGTTTGTGTAGCAAATTTTGTTGTTGATGTCAATGCCACAGATCAGTCCAGGATCATATTTTGTCTGCAACGAGTGCTTTGCACAGTTTCATCAATAAACACTTGTAGTCTTACTTTTTATTTTATCACAAAACAAAAAGTCCTTTTCGATCAAATTCCTAATATTGTGTTTTCTTTTGGGTTAGTCTTGGTAGTATAACTGATCGAGTTAACATTAGGTCAGGTCAGGTCAGAGGTTCGATACTCTCCAATCTAACAAAAAAAATTTCCCATGTCGCGTTAAAAACACTATAAGAGATACTTGACTGCTAGTCTGCTACGGTTGGTTTGTCATTGTTGTTGCATTACTGGCCAGCTGGCCAGTTTTCTTTTTCACTTTGTTTGCCTGGGCTTCTTGCCTCCATTGTACTCTTTCCTTGACTGTGCTAGCTTCCATTGTGCTCAAAAAAGAAAACAAAAAAAGTGAATGAATTATGAAACGAGGCATACGTAGAAGGCCAGAAGGGGGTGTACAAGTGTTCATATTCCTAGCCGAGGAAATTGTCTTTGAAATCCTTACAAGATTATCTGTGAAATCTTTACTGAAATACAGATGTTGTTTGCAAATCTTGGAATTCACTAATTTGCAGCCCAAGTTTCATAAACTCCCATGTTGAAAGACCTGTTATATATGGATGATAATATTCTTGTGACGATGTACTTGTCCAGACTAGCTCTACTGACTATTTGTCACTATTTTGTGAAAAAACATTTGCCAAGTATATGGACTTAGAGCTTCAAACTGGTGAGAAATATATCGATTTCTCTGTTCGTGGTTCGTGCAATGGATTGCAGTGCATCCGTGATAGACGTGACACTAAAATGTCCCATGTATCTATGGAATCCATCCAACAAAAAAATTAAGAGAACTCGTAAAGTCCTTCACCAATATGATAGCGGTTTCGCTACTTTAGGTGTCGGGTTTGGATTCTGCCACGGGAGAAATGAGTTAAAGCTGTGAGGATTGTACACAGGAAACGGATTCTAAGTTTGAGGTTTACAACCTTGGATTGAAGGGTGCAGTTCCTCCAATTGCACATGACAGCTACATTTTCTATGACTGGAAGGTCGTACTTGTGAATGACATGGAGTTGTCTACTGGAAGGTCGTGCAGAGAAATCCTGCTATATATGTCCATGTTATTACAAATTCTTACTTTCTTCTAAAATAGACAATGATGTTTTCCAAAAATTGAACGTCAGGGGGGTGGATGCTTGCAGTAGTGATACGCTTGAGAAAAAATGATGAGAACTGTCATGTTACTTACTGTGACATTTGGGTCTTGGGACTGGAATTCCAAAATTTGGCTTTGTATGATTCGCACGATTCTTCTACCCCAAGTGAGCCATTTCTATGGCATGGCCGTTGAGCTTATTTACACCACATCGTAAAGCCAGATGAAATGCAGAATGCCAAAATTTGGTTTTGTATAATCCGTATTGCAAGAAGGTAAGGCAACTGGAGTTAAAGGCGGGTTTTCTATGTCGAAATCTACGTCAATTTTACTAGACTGATTATGAGTTCTTTTTGGTTGTTATCTTTGGTAGAGCAGTCATGTGTTAAATGCATAAGCCCCTTTAGAGTTTAGAGATAGAGGTGAGTACTACTCGAGATCTAAGTAAAGTTTGGAACGAGCCTTGGCTATGAAGCGGAGCGACCTCGTCTTTATGGTGGGAATACTTGTTTTTAGGCCGATCACTAAATAGAAGCGATAGCAAAGCCAAGCCCTATAAAGACGAGTAATCTTTATAGTAATACCAAAGTACCAAACGACCTACTTATATAGCCTCGGAAAATCCTTCTTTTTTTTTTTTTTTTTTTTTTTTTTCTGGATGTCAACTCTTGTCTTAGAGTGCCGTAAACACATACAAGCTATAACACTGCGCTAGCCCTGGCAAGAAGATTTATTGAAGTTGGGGACCCAAGACAACGACAAAGATTAATTGACGGGGAACTCAATCAGAAGATGTTTATAGAAGTTGAGGAGCTGCTCATGATGTACGCGTTCCACTGGTGGCAACGCCGGGAGATAGCTCGGTTCCTATATCTACATGTGGGGTGAGTGACTTGGTTTCTTTTGAGTTTCATGTAGACTTTTTTATTTTTTGATTAAAAGTTTCATGTAGACTTAATATGCTATGAATTTCATAGATATTATAGGGTTGCAAACAAGCACCGATCTTTAAGATCTAGGGGCGGCTTTCTGTAAATAATTCCTCATTTTTTGAGGAATGAAGTAGAGTGGAGGTTCGGCTTTAAACTAAATTATTAGTTTTAAAAAATGAATTTGAGTTCAACTAAAGGGTTGTGAGCCCTTACTACTGGCTCCCATATGTTCATAAGTTGTTATATTGAAGGTGATAAATATTGAGGCATTGAGCATAATACTAACTCAATTCTCTACGTCCACCACACTGTTTGGGCGTTACAAGAATGTATGTTATGCATGGAGCGAGGAAACATCAAATTAACCGATAATGATCATATTCATGATGAAGACTTCTTACAGAACTTGACTAAATCACAAACAAATTAAGAGACAAAATTTACTCAACGATCGAATTAAACATGGACTGAAAACAGTCCAAACAAGTGAAGCTACGCCGCCTCTTCCCCAGCCCCTCCAATTCAAGACAACCACTATGATTCTGTATTGTCTCTCATATTAATTCAGGCCATGAATGGAGGCTTCTCCCGGCCACTAACGCCTTGGTCCTTCTGTACCTATTCTACCGTAAATTTCAATGGAAAATCACTTATGTACGATTAGCTTTGATTTTACAACTTTTTCTGTATACTTTCAGCGACACAACCTTTAATTTGTTCATGATCATATTAGCCGCCAGTAGAACCAGTAACTAGCTAGCTCATGAAAAAGGAATTAACACAACCACCTAAACGTTCTTAGTTAGTAATCTGTTTACAAATCGTTTATGCATACTACTAGTAAGATCGAATTGAAGTGTGTATGCATGAGCAATGGGTCTATCATTACAATACGTTTACTCAAGAAAAACAGATGAGCTAGGCATATCTACCAAGAAAACAGTACGCATGTCAAATACAAATTGCACACCAAACTATACGTTGAGCACAGAAACAATAATACACACACACACACACACTGTCTTGTTTGAGAGAATCTCTTATTGAATTTAAGAACAAGCTTTCAACTTTATAGCCTTTACATGAAGAGGAAATCAAAACAGTAACAACCACGTCTTACACGGCCTATAACGTGGAGACTAATTGGGAAGGAAAGAGTCTAACCCTATCTGCAAGTCCCTAAGGAATAGGGCTTTATTTAACAGAACGTAACTTGAAAAACAAGAAACAGTAAAAACTAAATGACTGCTATGTCTTAACAGTCCAACACTACAGTCATTTTCTATCAACTTCAGAGTCCGGTTAATTTAATAACCGATGGTTTTCTGGTTTGACCAATATCTTCGTAGATCTAGAGAGAGTCTCGTTTGACATTACTGAATGTTTACAACAACCTGCTTACTTGTTGCCAACAGAGAAAATTCCATTAGCGAACCCGTTGTTGTTATTAATTTGATTACGAGAAACATCAATACAAGGTTTCCGATCATCTTCAGGTTTGTCGTCCTCGCTGATCTGTGTTTGAGAAGGAGGACTCGACTTAGCACTGGTGGAGGAATTGCTGGAACTGGCTTTGTCTGTTTTCCGAGCATGATCCTGCGTACTGTTGCCAACAAGTAACATTCCATTATAGACCCCGGTGTTTCCACAAGCTCGATTATCAGAAACAGTAATGCCAGGTTTCTGCCTTCCAAATACAAATCTCCATATTGAAATCACCCAACCCAAAAGCGCCCAAAATGAATTTGATACTTCATTATACAGCACAGCATGCTCGGAAGCACCAGTGATCCCAGTTTCAACAAATAAATGCCATAAACAAAACACAATTACCCCAATTTTTAAGAAAAAAAATCAGCAAATCCAGCTAATTCCCAAACACCGCTCCACGAGCACAACAACACAAAGCATGACTGCAAATATTGCAATGGGTCTATCATTACAATACGTGTACTCAGGAAAAACAAATGAGCTATGCATATCTACCAAGAAAACAGTACGCATGTCAAATACAAATTGCACACCAAACTATAGTCATTTTCTGTCAACTTCGATCACAGTCCGGTTAATTTAATAACCGATGGTTTTCTGTTTGACCAATATCTTCGTAGATCTAGAGAGTCTCGTTTGACATCACTGAATGTTTACAACAACCTGCTTACGTGTTGCCAACGGAGAAAATTCCATTACGGTGCCCTTTGTTGTCATTAATTTGATTACCAGAAACAATAATACAAGGTTTCCGATCATCTTCAGGTTTGTCATCTTCGCTGACCTGTGTTTGACAAGGACGACTCGATCTAGCACTGGTGGAGGAATTGCTGGAACTGGCTTTGTCTTTTTTCTGAGCATGCTCCCCCGTAGCTTTGCCAACAGAGAACATTCCATTACGGTGCCCTATGTTGTCATTAATTTGATTACCAGAAACAACAATACAAGGTTTCCGATCATCTTCAGGTTTGTCGTCTTCGCTGATCTGTGTTTGAGAAGGACGACTCGACCTAGCACTGGTGGAGGAATTGCTGGAACTGGCTTTGTCTTTTTTCCGAGCATGCTTCCCCGGAGCGTTGCCAACAATAAACCTTCCATTATCATCCCCGGTGTTTCTACTAACTTGATTATCAGAAACAGTAATGCTAGGTTTCTGAACATCTTTAGGTTTGTCGTCTTTGGTGATCTGTGTTTGAGGAGGACGACTCGACTTCACATTGGTGGAGGAATTGCTACTGTTGCCAACAGGGAAACTTCCATTTTGGTCCCTGGTGTTTCCACTAACTGCTTGATTACCAGAAACAGTAGTGCTAGGTTTCTGATCATGTTTAGGTTTGTCGTCTTTGGTGATCTGTGTTTGAGGAGGACTCGACTTCGCATTGGTGGAGGAATTGCTGGAATTGGCTTTGACTTTTTCCCGAGCATGCTTCTGCGGAGTGTTGCCAACAGGTAAACTTCCATTTTGGTCCCTGGTGTTTCCACTAACTGCTTGATTACCAGAAACAGTAGCGCTAGGTTTCTGATCATGTTTAGGTTTGTCGTCTTTGGTGATCTGTGTTTGAGGACTCGACTTCGCATTGGTGGAGGAATTGCTGGAATTGGGTTTGACTTTTTTCCGAGCACGCTTCCGCGGAGTGTTGCCAACAGGGAAACTTCCATTTTGGTCCCTGGTGTTTCCACTAACTGCTTGATTGCCAGAAACAGTAGTGCTAGGTTTCTGCCTTCCAAATCCAAATCTCCATATTGAAATCAGCCAATCCAAAAGCGCCCAAAATGAATTTGATACTTCATTATACAGCACAGCATGCTCGGAAGCACCAGTGATCCCAGTTTCTACAAATAAATGCCATAAACAAAACACAATTACCCCAATTTTTAAGAAAAAAAATCAGCAAATCCAGCTAATTCCCAAACAACACAAAGCCCATAAAGATTAAGGCTCCACGAGCACAACAACACAAAGCCCATAAAGATTAAGGCTCCACGAACAATAAAAAGAATCAAGTAATCAATTACATACCTTGGTAGGTGGGTGGCTTTCCATCAGTTTGAAAACGCTTCCGGGTATTTGGTTGATTTGCCATCAGTAGCGCACTAAACTTCAAAGGATATAATAAACGTTTATTAGATTCTCAATCCAGAAGTTATATGTCGACTTAGAGATCGTATATAATCTCACTCACCGTTTCAAAGGTTTTGCTTTGTGGCTGGAAATCTGATCAATATATATATAGAGAGAGCCTTTGGAGTTTGGAGAGAGAGTGTACAGTATATGTTTGGCCCAGTCTCCAACCTAACGGTCTAAGCAACTCCAACAGCTTCCCTATAATTTCTGTATTATAGGGAAGCAAAAGTCAAAGCTTTAGCCTCTTTTTCTTCTCCAATTCCAACAGATTCCCTATTTTGCAACAATCTCTAAAATCTCCATATTCTTCCTTAAAATTTTAGAGTTTGCTGTAAATATAGGGAATTTGGTTTTCTCTTTCCTCACTTTCCCTAAAATAGAGATAGTTATAGGGAATCTGTTGGAGCAAAAGAAGCTTATTTTTCCCTAAATTAGAGAAAAATTAAAATATAGGGAATCTGTTGGAGTTGCTCTAACACTTTTCTAATTGGATTAACAAATACCTAACAGCTCTTTTTTTTTTTTTTTTAAAGGGGTTTGGAACCCAGCCTACCTCTTTTCTCACCGTTTCCTCATCAAGATGACAGAGCAAAATCAAGATTCATCATATTTTCATTGCATATCTCCAATAGGTTACCCTTCATTCTTTTCTTTTTCTTTCTGTTTGCTCTAAATATTGTACAGTTCATGCCATTTGTTGATGATAAATATCAGGTCTCATGATATCTAGTTGAGTAGTTGACGTTGTGTAAAATTCTTTCATGTTCATTTAGTTTGTTAAAGTTTTCATTTAGTTCGTCAAAGGCCTCATCTGATCGATTTCTTTTTCTTTTTTGAGGAGTAGATGAGTTTCAATAGGAAAACAATTGAAAGATTTGATTCCTTAATTGTATTCCAAATCAGAATAGCAATTATTGATTTTTATTAAATCATAATAAATAGATTTGATTAATTAATTAAAAAGAAAAGAAAAATAATAGGTAATGATATATTCTTTATGACTAATCTCATCCATTGATAATCTTTTAATCTAATGGTTGGTAATTGAAGTATAATTTTAACTATAATTTATGATGCCACGGATCCGTCCCCTTCTATCTTTCCGTCGTGCTCCTTGTGCCTCTCTCACATATCTTCTCTCTGGTCTCTCTCTCTCTCTCTCATCCTATCTTTTTCTGTCGTGATGAGTTGTAACCGAATCAGATCTGGGTTATGATCCTGCCATTATGCGAGATTAAGTTCAAATTACAATTTTAAAATTCTCATAGTAAAACTTCCAGCCCAAATAATAAAATTTGAAATCACAATATTTTGAATCTTTGAATTTTTAGATTTTAAATCTGGAAACTTCAAATTTCAGATCCAAATCCAAATTCAGTTTCCGGGCGATAATGAAACTGACAACAAGTGGAAGGAATTACGTGAGCGGTTCACATTTAAAGAACCCTAAATCTTTCCCCACGTGGCCACGTGTATATCATTTTTTCTCTTCTCTCATTGGCTCAATCTCTGCACGTCACTTCTTCCTCTTTCTTTTTCTTTTGAGAATACCGAAAATGGCTTGCTCGGGCACATCAGCATGATTGTTGTGCAGTACTTGTGGCATAATCCTAGCCACTTATTCAATTAAACCGGAAACCTGCAAAGCATTTTTATAACTTTAAGAAGAAGCCTGGGTCCGGTCCACAAGGGTTTTGCAAGTGGGTTGCACTACTTTTTGCATTGCATGACTTGCATCTGTGTGAAAGAAGAAGCCTGGGTCCAAAAGGGTTTTGCAAGTGGGTTTTTGTTTTGGCTCTTGTTGTTTGGTGATGTCGGTCGATCCTTGGACCAAGTAGTCTTCACAAATAAAGCAAAGGCCACCAGGCCAAGAAGGGACCAGCGTTTTGCAAGTGGGTTGCACTACTTGCATTGCATGACTTGGATGCAAGTCATGCAATGCAAGTAGTGCAATGCACTTGCATCTGTGTGAAAGAGTGACAATATTTAACTTCGTGATTTTCTTTAGTAACGGTTTTACTGTCTAAGTGATTTACTTATGGAAATTATTCCGACGGTGTAAATGACTCAACACTTATAAGATGATCCCAACTCTTGATATTCATAATTAATATTTTTATTAATAACCTAAGAGTGTATTTAATATAATCTAACCATATATTTATGTCGGTACAAGTGCACGTCGGTGCACTGAATCCTCTCTCTTTACTGTAATTATATTTTCTTTACAGCCAACCATAACGACCATTTGATTCCACATATCTACCCAACACGCGTCCTAGAAATATTGTTAATTAACATTTGTTTAATTTAAGACATTTCCTTTTCTTTATTTTTTTCAATAAAGAAGCAAACATCCCTTTTTTTTTTTTTTCATGTTCAGAAATAAAGAACAGTCCTTCTAAATTTCGGGGTTCGCCAAACCCTACCATGAACACCAAAAAAATTAAAAACATACTTTTGTTAATTTCTAATGACTCACAGAAGGTTTTTAAATATTTCTTTTTATTAATTTAGAAGTCTCCAAGGGAAATAAAATTAGGGTGCGGCTATTGCTACCCTACTAACTACTTTGTTCACCCTACAACTTTCTGATTTATTGAAAGACTAAAATACCCTAATATAAAATTACAATAAAAGACAATCTCTTATTAAAAATTATAATTTGTTTTGCTGATTACATCCTACAAAACATGTCCTTAATATTTTCAATCATCGTTAAACTGCTCTCTTTCTTTTTACACACCAGTTCGATGGACTTGTTGGTCTTCTTCTTCTCTTTCAGTTTCTATATTATTACTGGGTAACTATAATGATCATTTGGTTTTTCAAATGTGGGTTCTTGATTTAGTTTTAATTTGAGTTTGCGTTATAGAAGATATAGTGAGAACCTCAGTCATGATCACCTGGTCACCTACTGACCAAATATTATTTGGTCAGTCACCGTTCGATTGACATCGGACGGTTGACAGCTAAGTGATGAAATCTGAGATGAGAGCTGTCAACCGTCTGATCTCAATCGAAAGGTGACTGACCAAATGATATTTGGTCAGTAGGTGACCATGTGAACGGGGCCGGTGAGAACCTATGTTTATTCAATTTTGTTTTTGTGTTTCCTGCTTTGTCTACTCAGAGAGACTTCTAGGATATTTTTGATAGATTGAGGAAGGAATGCGCCCACAATAACTTTGATTGCTTTTTTATATGCAACTTCTATTTTCTTTTTCTGCTTTTTTGCTACTGCCTTTGCATCACTTCAAGAAATGCCCACCAACTGTTTGAAGAAATGCCTGTGTTACGTCCTTGATTTTCATTTGTTCTTGATAAGAAAGAACCTTCATGATTCATTGGGCAACTGTGTCCATATTTAGTCCTATTTTATCAACTGAGCTAGCATTGCAAACTTTACGTTGGAAAATGGTGAAGGCAAATAGAAAAAGAATTCAAGTTAAACCCTATATTGAAAAAGAAAAATATATTTTGCGTACTGCAAATGGGTGAATAAAGTAAACTTGAATTTTTAAAAATATATGTAGGGTGAGAAAAGAAAGTAGGAGTATTTTAGGTACTGCAAATGGGTGAACAAAGTAAACTAGAAATTAAAAAAAATAAATGTAGGGTGAGAAGAGAAAGTAGGGTGAACAAAGTAGTTTGCTACCGGGTGGCAATAGCCGCACTATTTATAAATACATTTAGACTATTTAATTTTCATTTAAAAAATAATATAAATTTAAAATTAATTAAAATAGAGAACACTGATACAGATATATTTCTAAAATGGTTAGCCAAAATGACATTTTAGCTACTATGGCTAAAATTTAACTTAAAAATAACTAGCATTACTAACAAGTAAATCTATCAATATTTATAAGTGTTCCATTTAAAAAATATCATTTATGCATCTACATGTTGACTTGGTCAGTTACCCCCCTCTATCTCATGGTAATGATCTAATCCACTGTTCGTTATGGTTATAGGGTAGTGGATTGTCCTTCAACATTTGTTCCGGATTTTGTCCAAAGTTGTAAGAGCATCGACAATGGCTCTTTCAAACAATTGTCAATTTTTTATATCATTTTATTCTCTCATTGCAATAAATGTGTGACCCCGCACATGTAAATAATTAGAAGAAATAAATAATCATACACTTTTTTATCTGTCAAATTTGATGGACCAAAACCTATCTACTATCCATCTGGCATTTGAATGATGGCCGCGTTTGTTTGCCTGGATTAATAACTGGATAGGACTAAAAAAAATCCAAGCTAGTGTTTGGTGGTTCAGTTTACTCTAGGATTGGAAATTAAATCTTGTCAAGGGAGGATATAACTCTCCTGTTGGAGAGGTGGGATATGCACAATCATACAAGATTATAACAATGGGCATCCCTGGATCTTCACCAAATTACCACGATCCTTCTTCAATCAAAATATCCCTCCGCTCAATCTCACCAGCCTTGTATCCTCCTCAGTGCGATCTGATCGAACCCAAACATCCCTCCGCTCAATCTCTCCGTCTCCGGCGGCGGCGGTGCGAGCTGTACATCCCTCCTCCCTCGTTCTCTTCCACTGCGTCGGCCGGAGGCACTTCATTTACACTCCTTTTCGCTCTCGCTGGACACAATTTCCTACCAGACCTCCTCCACCGTCTTCGGCCTCGGCGGAGGCGCTGCTGTTGTAGACGTCGCGGAAGAAGCCGTCGACGGTCATCGAGCCCAGCCAGATCGGCGTTGGATTGGCCGTGTTAATGTAGCTGGTGGTGGTGGTGTGGTGTTTCGGGTTGAAAGCCAAGAAATCAAAGACATCGAAGCCCAATGAGGAGGAAAAGTTGAGTACGAGTTCTCGCCGGAGCGATCGGAGAAGAAGACCTCTGTTCATCTTTCTTTGGCCTCGAACCTTGCATTTTTTTTTTTTTTTTTCCTTCTCACTTTTTGCATCTTTATCCATTCCGGCTCTAATCCTATAATACCAAACACGTGCAAGGAGGATAACAAATCCTATCTTATACTAATCTAATCTAATCTTGTATCTTAATCCAATCCTATCATGGTTGCCAAACGCAGCCGATGGGTTGGAGAGTCAATCATCTGCCATTCATAGCCATTATAATTGCACAGTACATTTTGACACGACCACTAGAGATACTCTAATGGAAGTCATACTGTATTAAATGTAGCTATATTTGTTTTTACAATAAGCAAATCCTAATATCTATTCTGAAATTCTTATTTATTCAATTCGCCGCCTAACATTTCCTATTCCTAGTTAATTAAATTTGAGGATAGGGTGATGCGATACACAACCATAAGTTGTCTGAAGTTGTTGTGGAAAACTATATAAAATATAGGTAACTGTATACAAATATAGATAACTGTATGTCTTGGCAAAGAAGTTTTCTATATAAAGAAGTTTTCTATATAAGACATACGATTACCTATATAAAATATAGGTTACCTATGTCTTGGCAAAGAAGTTTTCAAAGAGAGCCATGAAATCTGACATGAGATGGCAAAGGAAAGCGACTGCATATAGAGATATTATCAGATCAAAAGAGTTAGCTGAAGAAAAAGAAAAGTTGAGAAAGTCAAGAAATTTCAGATCAAGACTTAAAAGAGAAACTCCCAATTATTGGGATATTATCTTCATAGTCTAGAAAAGAGTTTACAAAGTTGAAAAATCAATCGGAGATCTTGAATATACTCTCCGAGAGGAACAAAAACCTCTTGATTATTTAAGCATTGGTTAGATCCGCACATCACTGGTATCAAAGCTTGTAAAGAGCTTAAAAAGGGAATCCCTAATGGGGACAATGTCTGAATTACTATTAGAGGAGTTGAATTCTCTACTGAAATCCTTTGATGAGAAATATCAGAGTCTGATACAAGAAGTCTCTAGATGTCAAAATCATCTAGAAAAAGTACCAGATATAATCGCCCAATTAGAAAAATTGGAGCACAAAATAGATTATATTAAAGAACTTCCAAAAATGGAAGAAGAAAAACTAACATATGTTAGTTAGTAAAGTCACGGAACAGCGAAAAACGCTAGATTCCATGAAGAATATACTGAAGGACAAGAACGTGCCTCCAGTAAAACCAAAGAAAGCTAATGGATTTAAACCATTAGAAAGACTAGATAAAAATCTTGTTCTGTGGTGACCCGAGAGGGGGGTCCCACAGCGCCGCGACTCCGAGCCAATGAGGAATTGACATGTCACGAATGACATCTCGATAGCTCATCAACCCGAAACCGCAAGGCCTTTTGAGTTTAGGTTGTTGGTTTACAAAACACTTTCTTGGACAAAAGTCACAAAACATTCTAGCAACCGAACAACATATTTTCGCAAGCAGAATTTAAAGTGAGCTAAAAGATTTGGGCTTACAATAGGAGCCCAATTTGGAAAATAACGAATCACGAAGTAAAAACAAGTATGAGAGACGCGCCCCAGGGTTACGGGTCTCTCGAAATTTTGTAGATGAGCGAATAGAAAACAAATAAACAAATAAATTAGTAAGAAAATAAATAACTAAGTTACTTCAAAATCCGATAAGGGACCAAAACCTTCCTTTTGATAAAACTAAAGAGAAATGCACCAAGCCGGGCCATGTGCCTCCCCTGTACGCTTCCCGACCACATGCTCGAAACCTGCACACTATAGTAGGGGTGAGCTTTCGTCCTCGCATGCCCAATAGGGGCCGACCCAACCATGCTAGGTTTGAAAAATAATATACTTGAAAATATTTACTACATAATATTGTGCACGTTTATCGAAAATACTTTAAAAAGAGGCAACCACAAACATTTATTTCTTTTATAAACCATATGCAGTATGCTTCACACAATTTGGAGCTCCGAGATACTTACCTGCCGGCTAAACTCAAACAAATCGGTGACCGACCTGGTTCGTCATCCTTCGAGAACCGGCCAACTACTCTGTAGTCCTTGCGACTACAAGTAGCGAAAGTGTCCATTTCCTGGCCCTGAGTCTCCTATGACTGGTTCACTGTCTGTACTCACTCTTCCTCGACAAACATAGGAGCACGGCCCCCTCCGGAGGTTCACGGTTATCGACACCGTGGGATCCCTAGGAATCTACGCGTCTAGGTCCCATTCACTTTCAGGTCACAAACACAAACATACAAAGGGTACAGTATCTCCACATGCAAGTCTAGCCTCGGTTTTCGCAATAAGCAATTATCAGTTATGGAAACATGGATATCACGAGGCATCGACTAATGAACAACCCAAAAACGTACTTGCAAGCAACATATTATTATACTAGAGCATTCCACATATAGAAAAGCCTCTAACAAGGAAGGGACAACTCACCCTACCTGGATATGGAGTGCTCGTCCACATTCGGGTTCTTTCCCGACTTTCAATCATTTGTCCAAATCCATGTGCACGTGCTCGAGTCCTTTGAAATAAAATTAAATCAATGAGTACATTGACTACACTATAACTCAATTAACCGAGCAACCAAAGCATTTATTTAACTTCCTTAAAGTCCATCGAATTTTCTTTTAGTCGTTAAAACCTATTATCCATTCCCAAATAATCCAAATGATGTAGCATTTGAATCATTTAGGATATGGTGATTATGCTTATCACTTTGACTCCATTTCTTTAACCTTTTTACTTTAGGAAAACAATTGACAATTTCCATTCCCGAATATTCCATTAAATATATTTCTCTCAATTTTCGGGACATGGAGAATTTAACAAATCAATAATCCGTGATTGAATTTTAGGTCAACTCATTAGACCTTCTATTTTCTTGGTACACCTTAGTTTCCTTAACTTCCCTTTTAAATCATCAAAGTACTTACTAAACGGATTTCCCCCTTTTTTTTTGGTTACTTAACCAAATTATTCCTCAACCAAAAACCTACATCAATTACCAAATTTAGCATCCACCTTTCTTTCCATTCTCATTTACCAATCCTTAAGTCATAACGCCAAAGCACCGATTACATTCTTGTACAACATTTCATTTGTCACAACACCCATTACTTTACTAACTTTGCACATTCTCAACAAACCAGAACTACAACATAAACAACTCTAACAAGACTTAAACATTAGTAATTTCCCCCGTCCTTACCAAAAGGACTTGATTCCAAAACAGAGGCATCTTAAATCAACCATCCACTCAATCCATACACATTCAGTTACAGCTATGCATCTCTTACTCAACAGAATACACATCCACAATAATTTCACCACCGGTAAAACCAAATTCCAGAACCTTACCATTCTCCTTTCCAAAGTAGAAACCCATTGTAGCTGCATTCCACCATCGACAACCGTTTTGAAATACCTAACGAGCATAACAAAATCAGCAGTCCAGCTCTTAACCAAAATCACATCCAAACATAGAGTTCGTAACCCTTACCTCAGTCCATTCTCAATGGAAACTGACCCAACACTTACCTTCTCCAAATTCTTCAAAAACTCAGATTCCACAAACCTCACACAATCCCAAATTAAACAATCGAGTTAGGGTTTAATCCAAAATCAAAGCAGAGACCTCAACCAAGAAAAAGGGTGACGAAATCCATCTTACCCAACAAAAGAATAGGCCGGTACCCTTGCGGCGGCGCTGAGTAGCTCCCGCGCGTGCGGCGGCTCTGGTCGGAGACAGAAGTCGGAGCTATGGGGTTATGGTAAAAGGGGAGGTGCTGATTCCAACTACGGAGGTGGTTTAGCTCGATTCGAGCTGGAGACAGGAGAATGTAGGCATGCAGAGCTACGGGTTCTGGCGAAGCTCGTACGTCGTCGTCAGGCGTCGGCGGCGAAGAGGAGTCTCTGGGTTTTGCTCCGCTTTGCTTGCTGAGTAGAATGACGGTGGCGGAAGGGCGAGGAAATCGCCGGAAACCGGCGAGGCTCGAGGAACAGTGGCGTCGCGGTCATGGGTTGGCGAGTGTAGAGGCTGCCGGCGATGCATGTGGGTGCTGAGGCTCGGGCTTGGGTCGGATTTGGATGTAGGTTCGATTGGTGGTGGCGGTGACATGAGGTGGTGGCCGGAAATGGTGGTTTTCGGCACTGGCAGTGGGAAGACGAGAAAGAGAGAGGTCGGGGGAGAGAGAGAGCAACGCGGCTGGGAGAGGAGAGAGGAGAGTTGTGAGGTCTCTAGGGTTTTCTAACCCTTTTATTCTTAGTTCGTATGAAACGTCCATCCTACCCTCGCGTCAAATTACAAATTTATCCTAGCTGTTTGCTTTAAGGTTTTTGGGCCTGTAACTTCTATTTTATTCGTTTTCGTCTGAAACTTCCTAAGTTGTTCCTCGACTTCGTCCTAGGCCCAAAACTCGATTTCGCAAAAACCCAAAATCCAAAACTTTGTTACAACTTAATTCATCTCACTTTCATATTTGCTTCGACAATCTTTTTCGACCCAAGGGAGGACCTTGGCCCAAACTTAAATTATAAGGCCCAATAGGTGGTCTCGACACCCAAAACAATTTCCAAAATCACCTGGCGAAAAATCTTATTGGTGAAAAATTACCTTCAAAAATTAAATAAAATTTTCGGGGGCTCACATGTTCCAAACATGATTTTTCTGGAACCTTCTACTAGTCATACTAGTATTCAGTATGAAAACCCGAAAGAAGCAAGAGATGTCAAGATGATGAGCATTTTCGGGAAAAAGAAAGGAGTACAACTCCTAAATGCTGAAGAATTCGAATTCAACGAAATTGAACAGGAGGTAAAAAACTCCATCATTCCAAAATTAGATTTTAAACAAATCTACAAAAGTGGAAAGTTTGATTTGCTGGATAGCCATCATTTCAAATTATTAGAATTCACAACCCCCTCTACAGCAGGAGAAACAGATCTCTTGATGATCACTCCTGAAGAAGTTGCCCGAGCAAGAACAAAAAATGATCAATTTATGCACATTGGAGCAGTCCAAGTGGGCATAAAACTTCTTGCTCGAGAAGGCATAAACTGTTCAGTTCTATGTGTCTTACAAGACAATAGACTGACAGACTTCCAAGCTAGTCTGTTGAGAACACTTGAAGCATCTTTATGCAATCAAGTAGCATATTTCAACTGCTTCCCAAATTTCTCAACCAGCTTGAAAGATGCAGCTCACTGTCTACGACTGAGAGTCAAGACAGATGACATATCTATGAAAAAATATACGCAAAAACTCGCAATAGTATACAGAATATACTATAAACTGATGAGTACCACAGTAGAACCTAAGACAAGGATATCAAATATCCCAGGTCTTACTACTAGATTCCTCACCAGTCAGAAGAACCATTCACAAGGTTACTTGGAATGAAGTAACTTTTCCTATTGAATGGAAATTATCCGGTCCAAAGAAGCCACCGGAAAATGCCAAAGCGGCAATTTATGAAAGCAGAAAGACTGGAGATATCAGTCTCAAATTCGACGATCACAAGAAAAGTGACGTATGTCCTGAAAATATCAGGATAAATAAAAATCTTCTTAGAAGAAGTTACAGCACTAGAGAAGCTAGTGTTAGTGGTACTAAATACTCTGAAGAATCAACAGAGTCTATTACTGAAGAAGAATTAGAAGCTAATCTAAATAGACCAGTAAATATGCTTAGAGCAGAAAAGCTCTATGAACTCTATGATGAAGCAGAATCTTGCGAAAATCCTGAGCGATTAGAAAAACTAATCGAAGAAATGAAGAACTTCAAAACAGGAAAGGCAAGAAAAGTCCTTCCTTATCAAGATATAGAAATGGAAGATGGAGAAAGCTCCAAAACTTTCATCATTCGAGAAAAGGGAAAACAGAAACTTCCCGTGCAAAAAGCCCCCACGGGCAGAAAAGAAGAAAGAAATTCTCAAAGATTTGTCCCAGAGGACAATATGCCCAGAGTTCCTATCACAAACTATGACATCTGGCTTAATCTAGACAAAGCTCTAGAGAAAATAAAAGCCATTGATCAATGGGTAGACAGCCTGATGATGGCCTCTGCTCTTACCCTTGGAAAGTTCGAAGCACCAGATTTGCAGGTGTACTATGAAACTACTCTTACCGGAGTAGCAAAAAAGTATTATCTGTCCTTCAAAGAGACTGCCAGAGGAAAAGACTGGCTAGAAGAGATAAAAAATTCAAAATCTCCGTATGATTTTGCAATACCCTTGTACGATCAGTTCTGTGGAGATCTATCAAATCTGAGTGAGAAGGCTAAAGAAATGGCCAAATCAAATATCTATGCTCTCAAAATTTGTGACATGAGATATTTTGAATAATACTTGAATGAATTTCAAGAACACTACTGTATGATTGGTGAACTAGAAAATACTGATCTAGTTAACCTGTTGCACAGAAAATTCCCTGAACCATGGAGAACAGCTGTGAGAGAAAGCATAGCTGAAAAACCAATTGAAAGATTTTCAGTTGGAGGAATTGCCGACAGAATCAGGCAATTACTAAAAGATCAATGCAAAGCAAATCTTCGAGCCAAGATGGCCAAGAAACAACTCAAAGGAGTTGAAAATTTCTGTTATGGAATACTTGATATGCCAACCAACTGGGGATGTCATGAATCCAAGTTCCACAGAAAAAGAAAAGAAAAATATTACTCGAAAACATTCAGAAAGAGTAATAAGAAAAAAGATTGGAAATTCAAGAAAAGTTCCAATTTCCAGAAACAACAGGATGAAAACCCAAAAAAGAAATTCTTCAAGAAAAAGAAGAATACCAACCATCAGAATAAACAACCAGGCAAGAAAGCTTGCAGATGCTGGTTATGTAAAGCTGAAGGGCACTATGCCAATGAATGCCCGGAAAAGGGTAAAAGATTTACGAAAGCTCTATTTGAAGAATATGAGCCCATAGTAGAAACAACAAACATGAAAGGCTACGAAATAGCCTATTCAGATGATGAAGAAGATGACAGGTCAGTATACTCTGCTTGGTCTGAAGAAGAAGAATCATTTGATTCTGAAATAGATTCCGAAGTAGAATACTTGGAATCTAGGCAGATGAATGTTCTTCAAGTCAAAAATTGGGAAGAAAGTAAGACGGAAGCAATAACGTCTTCTTATCAGGTGAACCCTGGTACATTCGTTTGTGACTACTGTCTGTGTCACGAAAAGAATGGACTTCCTATGTTTTGTGAATAGTCAAAAAAGACTTATCACAAAGAATGCTTCATAGCTGAAGCAAGAAGAAAAACCAAGAATGGCCTTATTAGCCAATTGGTAGAACAAGAATATGAAGAATATTTCTCTGAACAAAAAGAGAAAAAAGTAGAACCTTTGTTCCAAGAAATAATGGAACCTTCTTCCTCAGAAATAAAGGAAGAAAAGATAATCGATGAAGAAAAAATCGATGAAAATATAGAACTGGTTGAAACACCAGAAAATATTCCAGAAGAATGTAAACCATTCATACCACAAGACCAAACTCAAGAAAATGAGCTTCACCAGTCGAAAATCATCTCTACTAGTAGATACAGCAACTACATAGAGATTGGATTAAAATTCCCTGATCATAAAAAATATCATCTACATGCATTTGTAGATAATGGATCAGGATTTACAGTTGCAAAAAGATTTGCAATTCTAGAAGAACTCTGGAAAGAAGATAAGAAAAGAATAGCTACTGGTGTCCAGTTTGATGGAAGTCACCTAACCATGAACAAAGTAGCTAGAAATGTTCACATCACCATTGGTGGAGGAACATTTGTCATAAACAATCTTTGGCAATCAGAAGGCCAAGGATCTGATTTCTTGTTGGGTAATGATTTTATTCTCCAACAAAGATATATTCAAGCTAGATGAAGAAGCAATAGGCTTCAGAAAAGGAGAACGGGTGTTCTGGGCAGACCGTCTTACACAAGCAAAAAGTGTAGTAGGTCCACATTTTACTAAGCAATATCAGAGATCACAACAGAATAGTGGTGATCTATACAAGCCCAAATTCGAACCAATACTCCAAATCAAACAACAAGAAGAATTACTTGTTGAAGAATCTTCTGAAGAAGAAGAAGAAACTAGTGAAGATGAAGAAGCTAGTTTCATCCATGAGCATAACCTCAAGCACTTCCAAAATAAGCTCGAGTCTCAGAAAATTCCTACTCTTGATAAAATCAAGAAAATGCTCGAACAGAATATCGATGTAGACCCTCAGAAATTTTGGGAAAAAGACCCAGTGATCTGTGAATTAAGATTACATGATATGAATGCTACCTGTCATGTCAAAGCTATTCCTCAGTACAAAGAGGAAGATCAAAAGGAATTCAGAAAAGATATTGAAGATCTCCTGAACAAGAGATTAATTCAACCATCCACAAGTCCTCATCATGCTCCAGCATTCTACGTGAGAAATCATGCAGAAAACCTCAGAGGAAAAGCTAGAATGGTAATTGACTACAGAGATGTCAATAAAAAAACCGTTAAAGACGGTTATCAAATTGCTCAGGTGAGAGTCCTGATCAACCAGCTCAGAGGAGCTAAAGTCTTTTCAAAATTCGATGCAAAGTCGGGTTTTTGACAAGTCAAGATGCATCCAGATAGTGTTCCTCTCACTGCATTTGGAACACCACAAGGTCATTATGAATGGTTAATAATGCCCTTTGGCCTAAAACAAGCCCCCTCAATCTTCCAAAGAAAGATGGATGACATCTTCAAACATGTTGCTGATTTCTGCGTCGTCTATATTGATGACATTCTGGTCTTCTCCAAAAACAGAGAAGAACACATGAAACACCTCTATGAGGTAGTAATGCTGATAGTTCAGCATGGAATCATCTTAGGAGAAAAGAAAATCTTCTTTATCTTAGATGAAATTGATTTCCTTGGAATAAACATCAAGAATGGAGTGATAAAACTTCAACCTCACATCCTTGAGAAGATCTAGAAATTCCCAGATAAAATTCCTGATGCTAAGAGCCTAGAAAGATTCTTAGGAGTCATCAACTATGGAAGGGATTTCATTCCCAAAATCTCAGGACTAACAGCAATGTTATCTCCTAAAACAAGTTCCAAAAGAAAATGGAACTTCACAGAAGATGATGAAAAAAATAGTGAAGCAGATAAAAGCTCTCTGCAAGAATCTCCCTCCTCTCCAACAACCAGAGGAAAATGATGAAATCATTCTCCAAACAGATGCTAGCGATAATTACTGGTTCGGTGTTGTTCTGGCAAAAACTCCTGGAACTAACATTGAAAAGATCTGTAAATTTTGTAGTGGCAAGTTCAGCCCTGCAAAACAAAATTATCCTACAGGGAAAAAGAAATTTTGGCTGTAAAAAAAACAATTTTAAATTCTCCAGATTTTCTTGGAAAACCCTTTACTGTACGCACCGATTGTGCTAGAGTAAAGAATTTTAAAAATTTTAAACTTGATAAAGCTGCTGATAGAGGAAGATTAGCAAACTGGCAATTATTTCTTAACCAATATGATTATAATGTTGAATTAATTGCAGGAAATAAAAACTATCTTCCAGACGCTTTAACCAGAGAAATGACAATGTTCAGCCGAAGAGATGACGACGAAGGTCGCAATCCCAGAAACAGAAAAACTAGGAAAGAACATGAACCTGCAGAGGACCCTAAAGAAAAAAATCCTCAAAAGGTTTCTGCTAGGCCCAAAAGGACTAGCCCCAACTGATCAATTCCAGGGTAAAGGATTGGCTAGCCCGTCTCAAACGGCAGACGGTAAAGACTCATCAAGACCGTTGAAGGCTGTTGCTTTGCCAAAAAGCAAACCAACTTCAACGGGAGTAATAAATGTTTTTAATTATGAACTGCAAACTTTTGCTGATCCTGTGTTCAGAACTGGCAGGAGGCTAGCTTACCACCAGAAGGCGATCCTAGATAACCTCTTATTTGCCTTCCAAGGAAGAAACAGTGGTATTATGTTCCCAGCCCTGTTTGCATTAGCTGAAGAACTCCATGAAAATGCTAGACCACAGTTTGAAGAAGTTCATACACAGCAGAGTGCTGTTCGGAATGAAAAAATTCATTATCTTGAAGATCCAGAAAGTGCTAGAGTTCCTATCATAGCATTAAAAGAATCAGATTGGTTTGAATTCCATAATTTGATAGGAAGTCATATTTCTGAGGCATGTATTCCTCCAACCCTCTTCATCATTGCAGGACCTTATGTTGGAAGATACTTAGTTAATGTTCAAAGTGAACATCCTTAAGAACACAAGCTTTGGCTTGTTGAAAATGGTTTTGTCCATAATCTGTGGACCAAAATAAATGATGATCTCAAAGGCCTGCCCCCTATCATCGTCAACACAGTCAAAAATGTCAGAAAAAATGACTACACTCTAAGATTGAAGTTCAGATCTACTCCACCAGAATGGATTCAGAAATTAAACGGTGAAGTTGAATATATTTCTCCTTATCATTATGTGAGAATTATTCAAAGAGGATATCTTCAGCCCGCCTGTGTTAGATACAATGGCCAGCCAAATTCAAGCATTCCATGGATGAAGGCCATGTCTCTAGAATATATCAAAAAGATCATCGAAGAAGACACAAGAAATACATTCCTGGCAGCAGGAGAGAAAACAATAATCACTGCTTACGATCACCCTGACGCAATCAGTAGTGACCTCTTCCTATCTCTCACGAGAAAGGAAATAGATTCGACACTGGCATGCTTACAGTGGGTTGAAAAGCTTGAAAACGACAACCACTGCAAAATGTATGTAGATACAGATGTCGAAGAAAATGCAACTCCTGCCCGAATGGCCCGGATGGATAACAGCTAGTTTGTCCTTGGCCACAATTCAGAAACAGACGAGAACATGTGAAGCAGCAGGTGTAGAAAGCACCGAAAAGCAACTTTGGACTTTTCCCAAAAGCTGCTTTTGCTTTTCAGAAAAGAACAAGGTGAAAAACATTTCACCTAAAGGAATCTGATTTTGCCACCCGACCTCCATCATCAGGAGCACTCACAAAAGCAGAAAATCACGGAGCTGTGCTGTAGATTTTTATGTTTTGAATTCTAGTTTGAGTTTCGCTCCCTATATAAGGAGCTTTAGTTTCAGTTGTAAGGCATTCGAAAACGGAGAGCAGAATCATATTCTCTCAAAGTAAGAAAGCCATAGTAGCAGTGTGCTCTTTCCTTCCTGTCTAGTGTGAAGTAGTGTGCTTTCCTTACAAGTAAGTATCTGTAATCATTTTTATGGATAGCTAAACAGCTTTTTAGCTGTTTACCCAAGAGTGAGGCTCTGGATTCTGTATCTGTATTTTATGTTTGAATAAATAAATTCAGCTTGTGCCCAGTACACTGTCACAAAAATATTTTGTTGTTTCTGCATTTGTTTTGTTTATATAGTAGCAGTAGCAGTTAGTAAGCAGTAGCAGTTGTTATGTTTTTGCTATAGAAACTGAACCATTTATCATACTAAGGCAGCAGTGATTTCGCCCTGTTAGTAGCCGCTTAGACAGGAAGTCGTTAGGCGAAGTTGTGGCATGTTGAAGGCTAGTCCTTAGGCTGATACTGAGTTTTTTTTTTTTGTTTGCAAAAAGTATTAGCTGATACTGTATAAAGATGGTGTAAAATTATAAAAGGGTAAAAGAGAATAGTGTGTGTCCTTAATTGTATAGGAGAAAAAGTTGTGGACTTTTGTGTTAAAAGAAGTGTTGTCCGGTAGTCCTTTGTAGTTGTCTATTGTTTCTTTGGATGAGAAAATGCACATGAGCTTTGGAGTTTAGTGGATGGTTGGATAGGAAGTCACCTGTTTTTTTTTCCAAATCACCAGACATCGAAATTGGAGCTATGTGACTCCTGTCACCAGACACGTCAAATGTACCAAAAGGAGCCTTTATTAATTTTCCGAAACATTCACAAATTTAAAATGAAAATTGAGATCATTACAAGAACATTTGCCAAGTATATGGACTTAGAGCTTTAAACTGGTGAGAAATATATCGATTTCTATTGAAATGGTTCGTGCAATTTCTCTATTCGTGGTTGGCGCAATGGATTAATGTGCATCCGTGATAGATGTGACACTTTAAAAAGTCCAATGTATTAATGGAATCCATCTAACAAAAAATTTAAGAAAATTCATGAAGGCCTTTACCAATATGCGAAACCGCTATCTACTTTAGGTGTCGGGTTTGGATTCTGCCATGGGAAATTTTTTTTTTTATAAAGTTGTGAGGATTGTACACAGGAAACGTATTCTTAAAGTTGAGGTTTACACCCTTGAATTGAAGGGTGCAGTTCCTCCAATTGCACATGACAGCTACATTTTTATGAATCTCTAATACTTGTAAATGGAGTTGTGTACTGGAAGGTTGTGCAGAGAAATCCAGCTATATGTCCATGTTATTGCAAATTAATTCTTACTTTCTTTTAACATAGACAATGAGGTTTTTTCGAAAGAATGAACTTCCTGAAAAACTAGCTAGTCAGGGGATCGATGCTTGCATTAATGATACGCTTGAGACAGGATGATGAGAACTGTCATGTTACTTACTGTGACATTTGGGTTATGGGACTAAAATCAATGTCATGTTACCACAAGTGAGCCATTTCTATGGCACGGCCGTTGAGCTTTATACCACATTGTAAAGCCTGAAGAACGCCAAAATTTTATATGATCCATATTGCAAGAAGGTAAGGAAACTGGAGTTAAAAGTGGGGTTTCTATAAGCTACGTCAGTGCTTATAAAGAGTTTAATTTTAGACTGAACTATGTGTTTCAGTGGTTGTTGGATCTCTCATCTTACGTTGCTTGTTCTGCAGGTTTTCAGAAATTATGTACAGAAGCACCAAATTGAACAGATATTAAAGCCAAAAATTAACAATAAAAACTTGGCAAACACATTGTTCAGGAGGAAGACAAGACTCTTAAAACAAAGACGCTTAAAATACTTTTAACAACCGAAACCATTTTTTTCCCAAAACAGAAACACAAGGACTTAATCAACTTCTTCGATCTTGGGACCAGCACCACTGCCACCAGCAGGAGGAACGTCTTCATCCATGCCGCCAGCCATGTCAGGAGCAGCACCACCCTGGTACATCTTGGCAATGATCGGGTTGCAAATGCTTTCAAGCTCCTTCACCTTATCATCATACTCCTCTGCCTCTGCGAGTTGATTGCCATCAAGCCATTGAATTGCTTGTTCAATTGCATCCTCTATCTTCTTCTTGTCGGCTGCATCAAGCTTTGAAGAAATCTTGTCATCTTTAATTGTGTTCCGCATGTTGTAGGCGTAATTCTCCAGAGCATTCTTGGACTCCACCTTCTTCTTGTGCTCCTCATCTTCCGACTTGTATTTCTCAGCCTCCTGTACCATCTTCTCGATATCCTCCTTGGATAGTCTTCCCTTGTCGTTTGTGATGGTAATCTTATTCTTCTGTCCAGTGGTCTTGTCCTCCGCAGAGACATTGAGGATGCCATTGGCATCAATGTCGAAGCAAACAGTAATCTGGGGTACACCCCTTGGAGCTGGAGGAATGCCAGACAGCTCAAATTTGCCCAACAAGTTGTTATCGCGGGTTCTCGTCCTCTCACCCTCAAAAACCTGAATCAACACACCAGGTTGGTTGTCTGAATAAGTAGAAAACACCTGCTCCTTCTTAGTTGGAACGGTAGTATTCCTTGGGATCAACACAGTCATAACACCTCCAGCAGTCTCCAATCCCAAGGACAGAGGAGTGACATCTAGAAGCAATAGGTCCTGCACCTTCTCATTGCCCTCACCACTCAAAATAGCAGCTTGCACCGCAGCACCATACGCAACAGCTTCATCCGGGTTGATGCTTTTGCACAACTCCTTTCCATTGAAGAAGTCTTGCAGCAACTGTTGCACCTTTGGAATCCTAGTAGAACCACCCACAAGCACAACATCATGGACACTGCTCTTGTCCATCTTTGCATCTCTCAAACACTTCTCAACTGGCTCCATGCACTTCCTAAATAAATCCATGTTCAGCTCTTCAAATCTTGCACGGGTGATAGATGAATAGAAATCAACACCCTCATACAGAGAGTCAATCTCAATGGTAGTCTGAGCAGTGGATGAGAGAGTCCTCTTCGCCCTCTCACAAGCTGTCCTCAATCTCCTAAGAGCTCTTGGATTTCCACTAATATCCTTCTTGTGCTTCCTCTTGAACTCTTGAACAAAGTGATTCACCATCCTGTTATCAAAATCCTCTCCTCCCAAATGAGTATCACCAGCAGTAGCTTTGACTTCAAAGATACCCTCTTCAATTGTAAGTAGAGAGACATCAAAAGTTCCTCCACCAAGATCAAAAATCAAGACATTCTTCTCTCCAACACTGGTTGCCTTCTTGTCGAGACCATAAGCTATGGCTGCAGCAGTGGGCTCATTGATGATACGCATCACATTAAGACCAGCAATGACTCCAGCATCCTTCGTAGCCTGACGCTGCGAGTCATTGAAGTAAGCAGGCACAGTAACAACTGCATTTTTCACTGTTGAGCCGAGATAGGCCTCTGCAATCTCCCGCATCTTGATGAGAACCATAGACGAGATCTCCTCAGCAGCAAATTGTTTCTCTTCACCTTTGTATGAAACCACAATCATGGGCTTGTCAGCAGGACCTGCAATGACCTTGAAGGGCCAGTGCTTAATATCACCCTGAACAGTTGGGTCACTGAACCTTCTACCAATCAACCGCTTTGCATCTGTAAAGATGACAAAACACAATTAGAAAGCACAATATAAGGTGAGGTTACAGAACTTTACATAAAACAGATCAAGCTACGGAGTCTTGTTTTCTCATTTAAGACAACAAAATCCAATTAGAAAGCACAATATAGAGCTGTACATATAGCAGATCAATCGACAAAATCTTGCTTGAGCATAGACATAACAATCAGGCTAAACTAACAACCAGCAAACTAGACACACTAGACAAGTCATTAGCCCTCTTATTTTCTGCGAAGCCAATTACCACAGAACACCCAATTAAACATTGGTTCAGCTCTGAAAATCCAAGCTTAACGTTTAGCAACCCCAAATAAAAGTACTAATCTAAAGTGCGATCAATCATAAAATCAATGTACATTATCAAAATCTTATCTCTTCATCACTCTATTCTTTAACAAACAAACACTACAATCATCTTGAAGGTGATGAAAACCCAATAAACACGTTCTTGAACAACTAAGTTAAAGCAACATATTATGCAGAACAAAATTTGCCATAAAGATTCCAAAAATTAGCCAATCTCACACACATTGAAGCTAAAACAATCAATCCCAACAGTTAATCAAACAAATCATAGTATCAAAAACACCATTAATCAACAAAATTAAGCCCAAACTATAAATCCTGTATCAAAAAACAGGGTTATGAAAAATTACCGAAGACGGTGTTGACGGGGTTCATGGCGACCTGGTTCTTGGCCGCGTCACCGATCAAACGCTCAGTATCAGTAAAGGCAACATAAGACGGCGTCGTTCTGTTGCCCTGGTCGTTGGCGATGATCTCGACACGATCGTGCTGCCACACTCCGACGCAAGAGTAGGTGGTGCCGAGGTCAATCCCGATCGCTGGTCCCTCTCCTTTTCCGGCCATTGTATACCAATCAGAGACTTGAAGAATCGCAGACAAGAAAGAAAGCTATACAGTTTGCCAAGGTTTTTTGAGATTTTGTTTAGTGGTGAGGGTGAGAGGTGTTTGGGGGTTTATATACGAGGTGTGTAGGGCGGTGGGTCTAGAATGTTCTGTTAGGAAAGGTTTTGGAGGGAGTGGGTCTAGAAACTTCTGGTTTGATGGTGACCGTTCAAGTTTCGTATGGTGGACGGTGCTGATTCTGTTTCCTTCTTGGAAAAGGGGTCTTCCTTTTCTATTTTGCTTATTGACCGGGAGGACTCCAGAAATTTCAAATTTCCATCTAAAATATTTGTTTCTCTTTAGAATTTTTTTTTTTTTTTTGGTTTTATCTTTGAAGCCACTAAATTTGAAGGCTCCGTCAATGCAACCATCATTTACCATTTGGTAACTACGAGTGACACGCATAAGCCCCTTTTGAGTTTAGAGATAGAGGTGAGTACTACTCGAGTCTCGAGATCGTAAGTAGAGTATGGAACGAGCTATGAAGCAGAGCGATCTCGTCTTTCTTGCTTGTGGTGAAGGCTTCTGGCACTAGATAATAGACATTCTTGTTCTTGTATGGTGCCATGGTGGGAATACTTGTTTTTGGGCCGACCACTAAATAGAAGCAATAGCAGAGTCAGCCCGTATAAAGACGAGTAATCTTTAGTAATACCAAATAACCTACTCGGAAAATCTTTTTTTTTTTTTGGAACGTCAACCCTTGTCTTAGAATATTGCGGTAAACACATACAAGTTATTGTTATAAATACGGGGTTACCCCTGGCAAGAAGATATATTGAAGTTGAGGACCAGTGGCGGACGCACCTAAGGCCCAATGAGGGCAGCTGCACCCACTCATTTTCTTGGTTTTGTTTGATTTGCTTTCACTACAACAATATCGGCCTATAGTGACCAAATCCATAGTGACCTAATTATAATGGTCACAAATAATATTGATTTACTGACCAATAAGAAGTACTGGTCATTAAACCACTCGGCGGTAATAAAAATTGAAAGCCCGCCCGTTTTATAATTTGTAGTGACCTACTCTATGACAAATAGTGACCTAGTCCGCTTGGTAAGTAATTTTTTTTTATTAGTGACCAAATTTAATCGCTGTCAGGGACTCTAGAAACCACATGTCTAATTAGTGACCGAAGAAAACTTAAAAATAATTTCGTAGAGGCGGGATTGTTGGCGCCTGGCAGTTTCTTGAGAAAAGCAAAAAAAAAAAATTGAAGAGTTAAGCCATATCTGGACTCCCTCCACCAAAAGCTCAGGTTTACATGATCAATTCTTGTGTTTACAGCCTCGATCCATTCCTCTATCTTCTCACTCCCTTAAGCATAACCGTAATTCTCTCAGCGTCATCTCCATAGCTTCGATCATTTCACGTTTGCTTCGCCTATCTTTCAAGCTAGTCGGCACCGTCGTCAAATTAATTTCAGGGGGTTTGGTTCCCCATGAGTAGTAGAGCTTCCTCTGTTGTCTTCCGCTCTTCCGCTACCCTCTCGTTAAGCAGGTGTGGTTAATTTTTCTTTAACTTGTTCATTGTTAAGTACTGTTCAATTAAGATTAGGATCATTAGGCTGATTAGCTATATGTGAATTAGCTTTGATGTCGTTATTTTGCAGAACACATTGATTTTGAGAGGGATTTGAGGATTGATTGAAGTTGGAAAGATTCTACTAGGTAAGGGGTTTTCATTCAATCAATTAAGAGTATAGTAATTTGAATCATTGAAGTGGCCTGGGAGCATCACTTTTTGTTTATTGATGTTAAAGAAGTCTGCGCATTGTGAAATCGGACTGAGAACCAATAAAAAAAGAGTTTAGACTTAGGATTTAGGAGTTTGCAGCCTTGAATGATCATAACCCAATGGTCTCTACTCTAATTCTCAGCTTCGTTTTCACTTTCCGCGCTTCTGTTTCTGAATCTATTTATCTCTTGCCATTGATTTGATTATGTAGTTGAATTTTTAATTTCATACATAGATATTGTTCTGAAAAGTCTCTGACTTTCATCCCTTCTTTGTTAATTTTCCTTTTGTGTTTGTTCTGGATGAGGATGGGTACGTGTTAAGCCCACAGTTGCTTCACAATCTGAACTCAATTAAAAAAGAAAATAAAATAATATGTAAATAAGCCAAAACAACGGGAAGTTAATCTACAAACTATGATACATAACAATAACGAATGAGCTTGAACCTCAGTCCTTGGAAGAGTTGGATGGCCAACAATGACCTGGAGTTCAGGCGAAACACAACAAAGTCTATTTTGAAACCCACCACGCAGCTTGTGAGGCTCCTTTTAAAACCAATTTTTTGTTTTTGTTTTGTTATGGTGATATTAGAGGCAGAGCATGAACTATATATTGTGTCCCTTCTCTTACCAGTGCCCTCTCTAGTCTCTATATTGTCCCTAAAATTAGAGTAGCATGATCGATCTAATTAAGTATAGTCCCCTAAATAAGGTTGGGTTGGTTACAAGAAAATAACAAAAAGTGCTGCTCCCATGATTGTTTTCATCTCTTTGTTTATATATGAGCAACCATTTTTATTCTTATATGGTATGTATTCATTAACAGTTAAACTTAAATGTGTTTACTGGTTTTTGTCAATTTGTTTATATTGTTTTTGTTAAATTGGTATTATGATTGAATCCCTTGTCTCTTTGCTGCTAGACTTGCAATACTATTATCACCTTAACCCATATGTGGGCAATTGTAGTTATAGTTGATGTCCTCTGCAATCAAAAGGTCATGTTATAAGTTCAAATAACATTTGCCTGAAGATGGGGAGGGAAGGAGGGTCCTATATTTGGAGCATGATGGGCATTGGGGTTATTGTTTCTTAAACTATTTCGGAAATGCCAGGAATATAGTCGTAGGGCATATAAATAGGCACTTAGTCCCTAATCTCCCACTGTAAATGTGAGGCCAGAAGTTGGCGGACAAGCTTAGAATGATTGGCGGCTCACATATTTAAGGGTCTGATGAAAGTTGGTGTCAAGATGAACCTAAGATGTGAGGAGACTAACCAAGACCAAACTGTCAAACACAGTTCTAAATAAGTAACAAATGAACATCTAATTCGTTCGATTATGTCACTTTCACAAGTCTGCACACACGGAACCTTTCAACAACATGCCTTCTTTCTTTTTCTTTTCCCAGCCTTTATGAAATGCTTGCAAGTTCAGTGTTCACATAAAAACAGGGAAGGGAGAAAGAATTAGGTTCGGCCATAGGTGCTGAGAAAGAGAATGGGGAGTTTAGAAGTATATATTGGCCATTTACTTTAGGAATCAAACCTGTGGGGTTCACAGAACTTAGGTGAAAGTAGACATTTGATGATGTATCCCCTGTGTGCTTAAAGCTTATGAAGTGCCCAAAACTTGTCATAGTCTGGAAGAAACGGTACTTGACATCAAAATGAATTAAGGTAATGAATAATAGATTGCGTGATTATTTGCTGTAGGTACTACTTGTGTCCCTCGTAACCAGCGCCAAACAAGTCCCATGATTATTTACTTTTTTTACTTTTTAAATATAGGTTATGAATTTATTTTAATCTGTGATAATTTTAATTATGGCATATATGTAATTTTAGGAGAAATTCAAATTGGGGAATGAACCACACATGAATGAGGCTATTGAGGCAGACATGAAAAGAAGATATAGCACTTGGCGATACAATTTGCATAAAACATTTTTGCAATATGAATCAGTGGAGGAGGCACTTGAGAACAGACCTGAAAATGTAGGAGAAGATGACTGGGATTTTCTCATCAATTGGTGGCACGATGACGAGTGGCTGGTGAGCAATTGTTTCTATTCCTAATCTGTCCATTTATTTATTAGTTGTTAGCATTATAATTGGACTCCACTTTTACTGTTATACATGTCAATTTTTTGCAATTTGTATACAGGAATTGAGCGGAAAAAATAAGAAAAATAGAGATAAGCTAACAATAACTCATTGTGCTGGGACAAAAGCATTTAGTCGCATTAGATTTGAAAATGTAAGTTTTTCGTTTTCTGTTTATTTTTTTTTAAAAGCATGTATATCCTTTTCTTTCTGCAAAGTAAAAACATGTTTAATTGAAAGTTGCATATGACATATGCTTTGCTTTATGGTTGAATAAAATAGCAAAATCCTGAGACCGGAGAGGAACCTAGCCGTATTGACATGTTCAAGCTGACAAGATTTAGGGAAAACAAGAAAACATGGGTCGGAGATGTCGCTGAAAATGCTTATGTAAGTTGTCATATATATGTTTACTTTTTCTTGAAATAACAATCTTAATATTTTATTATTGGTGCAATGGCTTATCTCAGTTAACAATTCCTTAGGGTGAGATGACAAAACTAAGAAATCCTGAGCAAACAGATGAAGGGTCAGAAAAAGTAATGTCTGAGGATGAGATATATGATAAGGTTTTTTCCACAATTGTTGGTCCACCTCGCTCAAGCTACATACGTGGCTTAGGAGCAGGTCCTAAGCCTAAAAATTCGAAAGTCTCCAATAATCATTCACAACTTCAGGAGGCTACAAGGAGGGCATATGAGGCAGAAAGACGATCTACCCAACTTGCAGAGGAGTTAGAGGCAATGAAGGCTAGTGCAGCTCAACAAAATGAAGAATTAGAGGCAGTGAAGGCTAGTGCAGCTCAACAAAGTGAAGAGTTAGAGGCAGTTAAAGCAAAGCAAAACGAGACGGACGCACTTTTAAAAAAATTGCTGGAACAATTTTCCTCTAGGAAATAAAGGTATGTAGTATCATGTTTGTTAATTTAAGAAGTTAGTTTATGAATAACACAACATGGTTTATTCAACAACAAAAAAATGAAACAATTAAGGTTATTAAGAAGTGAATAATTATCTTCCACTATCACTGTTGTATGATTTTTTTTTTTTTTTTTGCAATCATATGTTAGTTTACTAACTTGCTGCATATTTATTATTGCAGATTTGTGAAGAGTGGTCCAAGGTCTGAGTTTTAATTAAGCAATATATCTTCTGATTAGCTTTTGGAAGAAAGACTTAAGAAGTACATCTCCCAACTTGGTTAACTTTTGGAAATACATCATTATCCAAGTTTCTTTTGGTAGTTCTTTGGGTGCTAGCTGGTACTATGTATATAACTGACTTTGGATTTAAAGTTCAATAGTTTATGAGGGGGATGAGATACATATTTTGTTGGAGATTATTGCTAATGTTATTTTGTTCAATAGCTTTTGTACCTAATGATGAAGAAGATTGAGATATAGTGACTAACGGTTTAAGTATTTATGACCAAATTTGTATTGTTCATGCTAAAACCCATTGGCATTTAGTGACCACATCGTAACTTGAAATGATCAATTCTTTTTGTCACTATTGCTTTCCCGCCAAAGATAACAACCAAAACAAATTTTATATTTAGTGACCGGCACTATCCACTATGGTCACTAAATATAGCACGTGAGTCTTTTTTAGTGACCAAATTAGATGTTTTAGTGACTAAAATTAGGGGTTTCAGTGATGAACTCTTTGGTCACTAAAAAAGGTCACATTAGTGACTATATTAATTTGGTCACTAAATTGATTTCATTTAGTGACCAACTTTGTGAACTGGTCACTAATTACTATTAGTGACGACCCTATAGTGACCACTCAGTGACCACCATATTTTGGTCACTAAATCTGTTTAGTGACCAAATTTGCCATCTTTTGTGACCATTGTTGTGGTCACTAATACCAGTTTTTGTTGTAGTGTTTATAGTATTTATCATAATGAAATCGTTTCAGCAATATTGCCCCCGTTGAAGAGCAATAAAAGTCCCTACTCTAGGAGTAATACAAGACTTACATGTAGTATTAGTAGAAAACTGTGTTTGTTGGCCCACAAACATTTTATTTTATTTTATTAAAAGATGTCAGCCCATTATATAGATTCAGCAAGCAGTACAAAAATGAAACACCCCTAAGGGGTCGACAGAAAAAATCGCTTCTCAGTGTACCGTGAGACTCCTATTCTAAAACAAGAACAAGAACCCAATATACCCCCAGTACACCCACCTTTTAGACAGTTCACGCACTTTTATTCCAAACAAAGACTAGTAATCCCCGAAGCAAGAGTAAAAAATCCTCAGAGATTATGATCTTTGCTACCTAACAAAATTTAAATATTTTCCGGAAGAGAAGCAGCAGCCTCCTCGCCTTCTTCCATGTCCATTACTTCAGCAATAAATGCCTTACCGGCCCAAAAGTGAGCGGGCCTAACCATTGCAGCCCACACAAAGTGTAACGTCCCGAACCCAAATTCACCGGTTTACTAGTCATTTGGACAGTAAACGGTAATTTGTTTTACTTTTACTCTTTTTCAGCAATTTTAGTGGCCCTAAAAGTTGACTTTTTGTTCGGGTCAAAATTTGGGAAAATGTTCTTCATGGAAGTCATAGAGGACGTTAAACCGAGCGCGTGCATATGTGGTGCGTAAAAATCGGAGTTCGTATGCGAAAGCTATGAGCGAAAGATTTAATTTACTGTTCACGGGGTACTGTTCATGGTAACTTTCTATATATATGGAAAGTTACTGTGGTAGGTTTCCGTTACGAGCAGGGTGGCTCCAGGAGTATAAGGATGGGTGATTTAGAAGTGTAAATTTTCTTTCTACAGGTTTTGGGTTGTCCACTTTAGGGGAAGTTCTGCCAAATTTTTGGCAAAATTTCTTCTAAGGTGGGCCCCGCAGGTCCACTTCGGATTTCAGGGTGAAATCCGGGGCGGGTTCTGTCAGTTGGTATCAGAGCATTAGGTTGTCTGATTCTGTAGACCATTTTTGATCTTGTCACCTTATATGCTTGATGTTACACAGTACCTCCCGAGTGATGGCCCGACTGCAGCGGTTCCCCATCGTTTACTCTTCGGTGCTGATGTATTCATTAAGTGTGTAAGGTGCATGTCTAGATGATATTCCTTTAGGTGTTATGCCTCTTGTACGCCGACCTCCTAGGGTTTTCGTTACGTAGTGGATTAGTCGCATGTTTTGCACATTTCCTTACTGATGGTAGAGTAAGACTACTCTACAATTTCGAGTTGTGCTACGATGTGTAATTCGAGGAAATGTTGTGGTTGTTTCTTCCTCGATGATAATAAGTTTGTTAGGCAAGATTTAAGGTGCGTGAACGGAGTTCGATTATGTGTTTGAGTGACTGTGATGAGCGACTATAGCTTTGGGTCGTCTTCGAATACCTTGAATCAAAATGGTTTTTGAAGTGGGACTAATAGTAATAGTGGTTCTGACTTTGAACTGAGTTTCGAGGAATGTGTCACGTATACGTGGTTGATGTTGTGAGCATCATTTTGGAATGATACCTTGCAATTTACAAGGAAAACCAGATTGGAATTTTCCTCTTTGGACACTTTGGTCTGTTGACCTGACCATGACTGGTGGACATAGTTTTGTTCAAGTAAAGGAAATTATTTGTCTGAACTTGGAATTTGATTGTTGGGTGGTGGGACCACTTTCAGATCTTGGTATCGCTGGAGGTGATACGTGATGTTGGACGGGTGTCCTTCATCTTAAAAACTAGTGTTTTTGTCAGCGGAGGATGAACTATGTAGCGAAAGTTGGAAGTTGGAACCGATTAAAAGCAAAAAAGGGAGTACTGAGGTTTTGGAAAGGTTCCAGAAATCAAGGACATTCGGATCGTCTTACGACGGCTGCGATCGTTTTGTCGCGCATGAGGGTACTATTAAGTGTCATTGGATATCCATTTGGGCGAAATTGTTGAACTTGGGATCAAGAAATGGTCGTAGGGACCCCACGGGGTGTCCATAGTAATTCAAGTGGAAGTACTATACGATATGGTTATGATCTTAGTTTAAAATCTATAAGTTATGGTGAAGGTTGGTAGTAGTTTTCCTCGCGGGGCGACGCTAGTCAACAAGTTTAGGGATTCTGGTAGCATTCATTGACGGATTCCTCGATAAGTCTTTTGGGGACTATGAAAGAATTTCTTTCCTATTTGTGGATTACGTCGTTGCTTTAATATCTCTTTTTCCTAATTCACGAATCGATTTTCTTCTCTGCAGTATTTGGGGTGCTCTACGCTCACGTAACACGATGCACTCTTGTTTACTTATCGAACCATTCACAGGTTGCTTCAAACATCGGGTTTCTTAGTCACGTTTGGAGGAGTTTGGAATTGTTGGTGATTTGATATTAGTGGTTGGAGTAATTGAGCGAGTTTTGCCACCCTGGTGACCCTTAATTGGAAATGTATAGGAAGCTGTTGGTACGAGTGATAACCGGCCACCACTTGACTAACGGTAAGAGGACTTGAACAGGTAGTAAGAGTTGAGTTTGAATTAATTGATTAGGCTTAAGTTTTATCAAGGTTCCATCTGACCATTAAAATACTAAATTGTAATATGGTTGAGTCGTGTTGGATTATCTCTTAGTGAGAAGAGACTTAGAAAATTTGTGGTGCCCTCAGTAGTGAGAATTACCTGGGTATACGAATTAAGATTACCATTTAGGGCAACAGAGATCAACGGGAATGGCATGGATTCAACCAGATTGCAGGTTTATGACTATTAAAGAAGTGTAACCTCGGCTAGGAACAACTTGAGGGTGATGCATTTTCTTCCGGATTTGAATCGTTGAGCTGGAGTTGAGCTAGTGGTTATAATTTTTGCTTGCACTGGATTATTGAGGACGTGGTACAGGACATGGTAGTCAAGTGAGTATTAACTTGTGAGAAATATTAACAGTTTTGATTGGAGGCATTGGTAATTAGTAGAGATCTTGAGACACATTTGAGTTAGAAAAGTTTTCCACATTACCGTACTTATAAAAAGTTTTGAGGAATGTGTTTATGTGTGGCTAGTAAGGTAGCTATCAAATGAGTTTTCTTAGTCAACTCGCAGCGTCATCTCAAGGCTGGACCAATGATTTTAGTCAGGTAGCAAAGTAGCGCAGCGGAAGTGTAGTGGCCCCTTAACCTACTTGATTAAGAACTTATAGGTTCATTCGAGGCTGACCTTTATTATGCTTGACAACTAAGGGACCTGTACGTGAACGATCTTCTATTAGGAATTTAAGCACAAACAAACAAGGAAGGAAGTGCTGTCCTTGTAGTTGCTAAGGAAGTTGTTGTTTTAGAATTTTCGATTAGCAACGACCATCTTGTGATTATCGCAATATTGATGGTGAATGGGTTGGATTGTCACTAAGCGACTTTTGTGAGGAACTTATGAATGCTATACTTTTAACAGGTGGTTTGTGACGTCATTACCAGGTATCATCTGAGCCAACCGTTGAAGTGAATTTTCTTTTACACCGGAATTTATGTATGTGTGAGGTTATGGTGCTATAGGGTTCAGCAAGACAAGGGATTTGACTTCGGACGTGGATGATTTTGGATTATTAGCATGTTTTCATTGCTTTTGTAGTGGGGGATCATCAGAGTTTTGTTAGTTAGATTTGAGGTTGAAAGGGAAGTTTAATCTAAGGAAGAGTTGTTAAGTTTTAAGATTGTTGTATATTGAACCAGTTGGAGTTAACGATTTCATTCCTCACTTAATGAAGATTCTCTGTGACGTTTGGAAATAAGTCTACTCCTTAGACGGTGGAAATCAATCAGATTACAATGACTGGCCATATTTCAGCTTGAGGACTGTTCCTTTTGTGTGTTGATTCCTTTATCTTATTTAGCCAACTCTTGGACTAGATCTAAAGTTAATTTCTACATGATTTGAGACGGCTTGCACATTTTTTTTCATACACTATGATCGTCATTTTTGTTTAGTCGACGAACTATCTTCTTGAAGAATGCTGTATTTTGGATTGTTATATGCGTCCTACTTCTATTTCGGCGATATGAAATTTCGAGGACGAAATTTTTATAAGGAGGGGAGATTGTAACGTCCCGAACCCAAATTCACCGGTTTACTAGTCATTTGGACAGTAAACGGTAATTTGTTTTACTTTTACTCTTTTTCAGCAACTTTAGTGGCCCTAAAAGTTGACTTTTTGTTCGGGTCAAAATTTGGGAAAATGTTCTTCATGGAAGTCGTAGAGGACGTTAAACCGAGCGCGTGCATATGTGGTGCGTAAAAATCGGAGTTCGTATGCGAAAGTTATGAGCGAAAGATTTAATTTACTGTTCACGGGGTACTGTTCATGGTAACTTTCTATATATATGGAAAGTTACTGTGGTAGGTTTCTATTTTCGGAAACCTACCCCCCCGAGATTTTCTCTCTCTTCCCTCTCTCCCCCCGCGTTGGGCCTCTTCCCTTTCCCCTTCGATTGGCCGTCGTCCGGCCATCAATCGGCGAGACCCAGGTGGCTGCTGACTCGCCTCCTCCTTCTCTACCTGCTGGTGGTCGTGAATTGTCACGATTTGGCCGGAGAAACGAGAATCGACGGCGAGAAGCAAACGGTGGCAGTTGACGTTTTCCGGCGATTCCGGCCATTTCCGGCCACCAAACCACTATCGAAGGTAGGGTTTTTGACAAGAATCATTTCCCCCCTAGCCTTGAGCCGCGATTTGCAGCATAGAAGGAGAATCATGGAAAACCCAAATTCTAGGGTTTTGAATTTTCTGGAAATTTTTCACCGGCCGAATTGGAGCTCTTCAAGGTAAAATTGGAACTTGTTGTAGTTATGAAAATCGTTGGGTCTGATGAGTAGGTGGTGCTGCCAAAATTTGGTGGCCATTGGAGGTGGTGGTCACCGGCGCGTGAGCCCCACGCGCCGCCACTGTGGGTGGCGCGTGGAGGCGTGTAGGGCAGTGTTTTAATTCCAGTTTTTAGCCCATTAAATTATATAAATGTTGTAGAGCTTGTATGTGAAGTTTGGTGATTTTTGGAGAAGCTTGGAATTATTTATGGATTTTGAAATTTAAGGTTTCGATTATCGAATTACGAGAATCCGACCGTTGGATATCTCTCGGTTCTGCCTTGGAACCTTTAAATTAACGAATTGGTATTAGTGGTATAATTTGGGCTAAATCCTAGGAGAATGGAAGATGTAATTATGAGGAATTGATTTTAAGAATAGTAATAAAATTGTTGAAGAATTAATCACGGAGTATAATTATGTACAGGACGACGTACCGAGCTATTGCTCGATAACGGAACACGAATGCGTGATCGTCGGAATAGTACTGTGAGTGGACTTTTGTTTTTAAGAATTGATGCATGCATTTATTTCTTGAAGTAATGCTCTAATTATTTATCATATTACATTTCGAGCATATGATTTATTTTCAGAGATTGATTATTATTCGACGAATTATTTATTTCCGAGGTGATTTCCGGAATTATACTTTTTTTTATTATATTTCTATTCGTCGATTTGAGACTTTTAAAGGATTTTCGAAATGGGATTTCGATGGAGTTATATTTCTTGTTTATTTATCGACTTTCGGCTTTGGCATTGGGAGTGCCTTGATGATGAACTTGGAATTGGTTTTGTTTCGATTCATGGAGATTATGTTTTATTATTATTTTCTCTCCTATTTATTTTGAACTTGAGATTATCTTGGCGTGTGGGACACGTCGTTGGAAATTCTTTTACGAGAGATGGGGGAAGCCTTATGTAATTTGGATTTACTGGATTTTCGGTTATGTTTCCCTGTGCCATACTGAGGGGTGATTTTATCATGCTAGCATTGATTTTCCGCCTTTGTGGCGCGGTGATGGGATCACCGTAGCCTTTCCGCCTTTGTGGCGCAGGTTACTGTCTCTGTGACAGTAATTCTGTAGCCCAGTATCCTATCGCTACACTTAGTGGCGTAAGGGTATATTACGGGAGTTATGGGAGTTCTTTAGCCTGGGAGGCTATCACCCAAGCCTGAGTGGCTTATTCGTATGGCTATCATCTTCCCCTACTTATACTATTTTTGACTAGCGGGGACTAGCCTGAGTTTTCTTAACCAGCGGGGCTGGACTTATATTTTCGAGTATTGAAATTTCAATCTTTTACTCTGTTGTTGTGACTAGCGGGGCTAGTCGGTTTTTCTGGAGTTCAACGTTTTTCGGGTTATTTTCTTAAGTGTTTTATAAATGTTGCATGCATCCGGATTTTATATATATCAAAAAATGTGGGAAAGTATGAAGTTTTATTTTGTTTTATTCATATTAAATTATTTATTTTTGTCCACTCACGCTAACGTTTTTATGTACTTTCCCCTGGGCCCTTCGGTTTCAAATGCCCAGTTTGCAGGCGAATTAGTGGAGGTCGGGCGTACATGACATTTGAGGCATAATTGTCACCACTTCCGCATTGTAGGATCCCTTGATCATTTACTCTACTTTTTTTATTTCCTTGTGAATTAGTATTGCTCTGATAACCTTTGGGATTTGTATTGTTAAGTTGAGTTTTGTGTTTTGCGAGTTGGGGAATGTTGTTTGGGGGAGCAGGGTGGCTCCAGGAGAATAAGGATGGGTGATTTAGAAGTGTAAATTTTCTTTCTACAGGTTTTGGGTTGTCCACTTTAGGGGAAGTTCTGCCAAATTTTTGGCAAAATTTCTTCTAAGGTGGGCCCTGCAGGTCCACTTCGGATTTCAGGGTGAAATCCGGGGCGGGTTCTGTCACAAAGCCAAAGAGCCCTAATGCAGCCCATGACACTAGAAAACAAGCCCAGGCCCAGTCCCCTAACAAAGTGCTCAGGGCACCCACACCACCAACCCGACTCCTCCAAGCTGAGCCACCCCATCGTCGGAGTGCACCACCTCCATCAGCTCGGATCCACCACTAGCCCACATAGAGCGCCGATCTTGTAACATATTGAAGAACACCATGAGGCCATACACCCCAAGACACGGCCGCCGCCATCACACCAGACTGGATCGAACCCAGCCACCCCACACCACTGGACGTCCTCAGACTCCCAGATTGGGAACCATTCCGTCCTCCATCGTCAGCGGCAACCACTAGAGAGCAAACCCGATCACCATCGCAACAGCTCCACCTTCCCTGACGTAAGGAAGAAACATAACTAGGATCCCAAATTCAATTTTTCTCCCAAACACTCACAACGGAGAAATTCCTCGTAGTGCCAAATTCCCTCGAACAGCCGAACTCCCAACCAATCTCCTCACTAGCACCACCATGAAGTGTCGAACGACAAGCTAATAAAAGTCGGATGCCACAACCCAGAGGTTGAACAGAATGGAATCTCGACCTCGAGGAGGGCGACAAACAGGCTTCACGGGGAAAAGAAACCTCCTCGGATGCCAACGATCGCGACGAGCAAAACCCTAGAGATAAGGTTTGCCGCCGCCAGAAGAGAGGGAGGAGAGCTCTCATATTTTTTAGAGTGTTTTACCAGGTTGTTGGCCTACAAACATAAAAGAAATGAATTGCAGATTGTATTGTTAATTATTGTTAATTAAAACTCTCTTTCTAGTCTATTTTACATGTATTGTTAATTATTTTGCAGATTGTTGATTGCTGATTCTCTTCTTCTTCTTTTTTTGAAAATTCATTTTTCTTTTTTCCTTGTATATAATTAGAGTTATATTGATTGATAGTTGTTATGTTTTGCTCAGAAATGCATTTTTGTTTTCAAAATATTTATGGATTGGATTTTTTTTTTTTTACTTTACTGTGAAGTTGTGGAAGTATTAAAAGCAAATATTAACCCAACTTTTTCGTTAAGGTTCATTCTATTTCTTTCAAAAAGATTTTACCCCCACATAAATATAATCCTGCGTCCGCCGTTGTTGAGGACCCAAGACAACGACAAAGACTAATTCACGGGGAACTCAATCAGAAGATGTTCATAGAAGTTGAGGAGCTGGTCATGTTGTACGTTCCACTTATGGCAACGCCGGGAGATAGCTCGGTTCCTATATATGTACGTGACTACATCTACATGTGGGCGAGTGACTGAATTTGTATCTTTTGAGTTTCATGTAGACTTAATATGCAATGAATTTCATAGCTACTAGTCACAAATCCTGCGCCACGCTGCGGTTTTTTTTTTTTTCAAGTTTATAGATAATAAAGTAGCAATTACAATAGGCAGATCCTTGTTTTCAATTGGATACATCTAAAACCAAGGAGTATGTCTAAAATCTCTTAATTGCAAAATAGTCATAATGCAATTAGAAAAGGACAATTTTCCATCAATTTATGATGAATCCAGTCGACAAAACAACCATAAATGGAGTTCCAAGAGTAATGACATTGGAATCAAAAGTTTCTGAGTGCAGCTTGGCTGGAAGCTTTCTCCTCTGCATTTCAAACGCCTCATGCAACCTTTCTTCTTCAGCTGCCTACAAAATCAATAATGGAAAGAATTGGTTGTTTTCTATTATTTAATTTGGAGGCAGGAAAACATTACTTGAAGAGACCCTTCATGATCAATTAATGATCACATAAATTGAATTGTTTTTTAAAGAATAAGTCATGATATGGACTATTCTTTACATCCAGCAACTCAACTTGGACCTTTCTTTACAACCAGAATCAGCATGAACACAAACAGTTATGACATAAATGATTCAACCTTGTAAAGCATTATCACCCCCAAACATTTTGAGCACAGAGATTATAGTTAACACATGCATACTTCTCAAGAATTGCCTTCCACTCAGATTTCCGAAGAATCTTTAAACGCTTGAGGGCCATAACTCTATCAGATATCAGTTAAACCGGAAAGCTGCAGCATTTTGATTAGTTTTGCTCTTAGTTTGGTATGCTTGTGTTTATTGGTGGAATCCTTGTCCACTCTATCACACAAATTTTTGTTATTCACAAAAAAAGAAAAAAAAGGACATTCAAACCCCCTGATGATCCTGAGATTATTAACTGATGAAAGATCCCAGGACAACAAAAACTCACGCACGCCAACCATAGATAATGATAATACATGTTGTTAACTGTAAAAAAAAATCTAAAGCATTCCATTGCAATCCATGAATGACTGAATGTCCATTTGTAACAGGGAGAGATATTCTGCATATTATATCTAACAGAACCAATGATTCAAGCTACCCGCAAAAACTCAAACCTTCTAATCTTTCTTGCTAAACCGACTCGAAACATGTCGTTACTTGCTACAATTTGATCATAAAAGCTAAAAACAAAACTTACTAGTGACCAGAAGCAAGGCAGTAGAAAGATGCTTCAAAAAGACAATCCTCTTGCCCTTGAACCTTCCAGCCAGAATGATCAACACAGTTCTAGAGGTAATACTTGCCTTACATAATATAAAATGTCAGGAATCCCTTCAGGCAAAGTAAACATAGCAGAAAAATAAAATTCCATTTCACATTAACTTCTAATCTCCACTGTGTAATTTCATGGCAGAAGGAGCGGATCAAACTCTTCCACTCAACAAAACAAATTTTTATAATAGAAGTCATGAACAATAAAGATTTCGATTATGCATCAAATTACCTTTAGATCCAAAATACCATAAAAATGTTTTCTTGGTATTAAACTCCAGCGTTGAAGACCTCAAACCAGGGTGGAGTTATAGTTGATGAAAGCTGTTTGGCTCCAATTTTGTTGCAGCTGGTCAACAGTGTCTTTTCTGCGCGGGCGTGCCAGCACCGTTCGGGTGCGGTCGTCGGGGGTGTCCCTTGACCTGACTTCTTTCAAGCAATTGTAGACGAGGAGAGCACCAACCTCGTCGTGGGATTCTTTATGCCTCGTGGTGAGGACTTTTGCTAATCTTCTTGAAAATCACAATCGATACTCGATGTTGTAGATCGAGCAGAGCGAGAACCACTGGGAAGTAGAGAGAACTTGCTAAAGCGTGACTTTAGCTTGGTTGGTTTGCGAGGGCGTTACCCTTTCTTGGCTGGTTCCATAACCGTTGTGGTCGTGGTACTACAATTGGCTCCCGAGGAGACTAGGACCGAAGTACGTTGACAGAGGGTTTGGTGGCACTGAAAGTCGGCTTCTGAGAAGACTGGGACTAGGAGTGTGATCACCGGTAAGAGAAAGAGAAGGAGAGGAGTTGCTCTTAGAGAGACTTAGATCATCTTAGAGATGTATTGATGCGTGAATTGTGTGTTTAAGTGTTTCATTGTAACCTCTATTTATAGGCTATCATGCCAAGGTGTTTAGCATTAAACAAATGATAGTGGAGCATTAATTGGAGATAAGAAATGATGAATTTTGGAGATAAGGAAGCATAATTGGAGATAAAGCATGATGAATTTCGGAGATAAGGAGATAAGGAGGCATAATTGGAGATAAGGAATGATGAATTTTGGAGATAAGGAAGCACTTTCTGCTCCTTTATTCCTTCAATTTTATCTCCATCAAGCACTCAGATTTTGACCATGACTTCTTCATAAGAAATGTTCCACTATGAGTGTAGATCACCCTGGTAAAATTTAAGAGCTTTTTATATAGTGGTTGGGCCGAAAACGCTGCTGGACCTCTTACAGGTCCAGTTTTCCAAGCCTCTCTAGACAAGGAAATTGGACTGATTGTTTGAAGGCCTTCCACTCAAAACTAGCTCTGGAACTCTTCATAATAAATGATCCTTGGGCTTTCTATATTTAATCTGGAAAGTTTCAGCTCATTTGAATTTCGTTTGGTTAGTCTGCCGCCCCTCCTTCCTTGTTTAGCTCGGTTTCTCCTAGCCGAAGTAGGAAAATGTGCTAAAGTTGACTTTTCATGCTTTCATGCTTCCATGCTTCCATGCTTCCATAGTAGGCTTTATTTAGCCTCTAAATATATATTTCGAACTTGTCGAAAATATATAGCTTGAGCCACTGACATTGGCTCAATTTTTCCAAGACGTGCCTTGTCAGGCCAAAATGCTCATTTTGGGTCCAAACATTGCCCCCCAGACCTCGAAGTCAAAGGTCTTCGTCTTGACTGAAGAGGTCTTGAATCAGCACTACTCTTAATATGTTGTCGCTCCAAAACCGCTTGTATTGGCTTGACTGTTTCCATATAGGCCTCTAAATAGGCCATAAAGCTTGAATGCCGTAATCTGAAATGCCTCTGTCATGAACTGACGCTTCCTTTGCCAACTTTATTGCCCCCCATGGATCTAGCGAAACTTGGGCAGGTTGTAGGCAATCAAAACTTTAGCGTGCCCCCCATGCGAAGGAGACTGATTTTGATCGCGAATGAGGATCCTTCTCTTCCTTGGTGGTAGCTTCGCCATGTGTATAGCAACAAGTATCTGCCTTGTTTGCTGGCTCTCTGTTGATTTTCTCAAATGTAGGTGTTGGAGCCGCTTTCCTGGCTAGATCAAGGCCTATAGTACTTGGCGAAATAAGATGCAAAATAGCAAACTGTTTGCTTTCATTTAATCCTTCGCGAGTCTTATGCCAAAGAGGATGATTGGATCATGGCTATCGTCATCATGACGTGTGACCAAGTGAAACCACCATATTTTGCTGCAACTTTAGCATCTAAAACCGCATCGGTTTTAATCATGTTTTATTTAAAAAACATCAGGCCACTATGCTGGCCCTGCGGTGGTAGGAAAAGGTGGAATATCTTCACTGTCGCCTTAGATGCGATTCTCAAGATGGAATAATGACTCATTAATTATCAACTAGGGCCACTCACTGGCCCAGCTAATAAATTAATCTCCAAACATATTTGAGCTATAAATCAAGGCGTATTGGAGAAGTATCTTCACTGTCGCCTTAGATGCGATTCTCAAGATGGAATAATGACTCATTAATTATCAACTAGGGCCACTTACTGGCCCAGCTAATAAACTAATTTTCCAAACATATTTGAGCTATAAATCAAGGTGTAATGGAGAAGTATTCATTGCGACCTAGAAATGGCATCCAAGAAACCATTCGTTATCGATCAGGCAGATGAAATCACTGAGAAAGCCGCATTCGCCTGGCGGACTAACATGAGTGTTCGATGTAGAAGTCAGACCAGAGAGGAGAGAAGTCGACTAATGGGCTTTGGTGGCGGTGATAGTCAAGCGAGTCTAGGTCCCACACCTCGCGATCGTTTGCCAGATGATGCTATGGCCTATTATGGGTTTCCCATCCGTAGTCCCATAGCGGCTCTTCGGCAGGTGCCTGGTGATTTTAGCAGTTGGGGACCAAGGAGGAAAGTGGGCTACTGGCCTACCGTCGCTCCCGAGGAAAATATTTGGTATCAGGAGGTCCGAGCGAGAGATTTGGCCCGATGGGATGCGGTGGGTATCACCCAAACCATCGATCTATGCTTCTGTCTTCCCAATAATACTAGCCCTGCACCGCTATCCGCCGCTCTTTGCTTCTGGAACACCTCCAGCAATACATTCGATTTCCGGTTTGGGCAGATGAGCATAACTCTGCTGGATGTTCTTACCATCACGGGGTTGCCCATTGACTTTGACGCCTATGTGCATGGTCAGTTTGATGGCATTCAATTTTCTTTGAGAATGGATATGGCTAGTCGAGGGCATCATAGCAGATCCTACCCATCCTGGCGCGACTATTATTGTACCCGGCGTGACCATACAGGAGGTATCGCATTCCTGGAATTCTGGCTTTGCAAATTTATCTTTTGCACTTCTTTCAACAAACCTACTGGGCCTTGGAATTCTTCGGCCACTGCTCTCTACAATGGTATTTGTGTTGGCCTTGGGCAACCTATATTGGGTGCGTTATATCGCTCCCTTTATAGAGCCGTAATGCGCCCATTTGATACCGACATTAGTGGCCCCTTCTGGATCCTTGCCTTTTGGCTGCAGATTTATTTCCCTCTCTTCCGTCGCGGTGATATTCCAAAGGAACCTCTAGTTGATTCCCTTTTGGGGAACTGGCTTTGCCGCAACGTAAGGTATCGAGCTCCACCCTACTCCGAGTGTTTTATTTTCTTGTACTTGCTGGGAGAGATGCCAGACCCAAAAATAGTCCTTTCTAGGCGATTCCCTCCTCCTCTTGATGATGGCTTTCTGCCCAGTGGACGGGATCATAGCGAAAGAGCCCTCCTGGCCTTTCGTCGCACCATCTCCTGCTTGGATATTCGTCTTGCCACTGACCGCGTAAGTTATGAGCTCTATGCCCCTAACCACTTTGCTCGCCAATTTGGGTTGGCCCAGTTGGTACCCTGGCCTCTGGTTGATTCTGCCAATTACTACACCTCTTGGCGGAGATTAGCCCCACCTGGGTCTGCCCCCTTTCAAAGTCGGTTTACTTTGATAGTGATTCCCCCTTAGGTCAGAGCGCTGTACCCCCTCAACGATGTAGACGATGATTATGCTCATTGGTGGAAAGAAGTGTCCGTGAACTGTTGGGACCCGCCACATGATGAACTCTTCGTCCTGATCTTTCGTGGCATGAGTAGTCCTGGTTCGGAGGACTGCAAGATTCTTGAGCGCTTCTCCAACCCTGCAGCACAACCCCCGCGACCTATTCTACCTTCTCGCTCATCGCGTCCAGGGATACAAATCCACGAGCCTAGGGCAACAATATGTTTTTGTCTTTCTTCACCATTCCTTTTCCTTGGCTTGAGTATCAATCCTTATTGCTAAGTGCATTTGTTTTATTTTCAGCGTACCACCTGGAGCAGGGCAGCCTCTACTCAGGCCGGGAAACAGAAGGCAGTAGCCGAGGAGCCTCCTGAGGGGGAGTCCTCTGATGATGACGATGTGAGCCATGCTGAGGTAAACTGCCCCAGACTAATTCTGACTTTGCACATTTGGCTTTCCAGACCCCTTCTATTTTCTGAGTTGTGATTCCTCTTCTGTGCAGGTAATTGCTGCTCATACTTGCAAACGCGGTCGCGCCCAAATCGCTGAAGAGGACTTTGAGGATGACGAGCCTCTGTCAATGCGGCTGGTAAGCTCTGGCCCTGTTTAATTTTATTTAAATTTTAGAATCTAGGCAGGATCTTCATTATGTATCTTTTGACAGGTCCGTCAGAGGACCACTGATCCCTCTCGCCTGAGCGAGGCTGGATCCTCAGCCGCTGCAGAAGAGCCAATTCTCTCCCTAGTTCAAGCATCAACTAACCCCGTGGCACCTCTTCCATCTCCTACATCTACAGAGCATCTGCAAGGTCCTACCATTCTAATAACGATCTCTGATGACGACTCCTCAGAGGATGAAAGCTTGGAAAGCCACTCTGAGACTTCTGCCGCTTATGAGGAACTGATGACGATAGAGATTCTCGCGGCACTAGAGGTCCAAGAGGTGAATGAGGCGGGGCCTCATCCTCTTGGTGACCACGTACCAGATATTGACCCGACAGCTCGAAAGGTAAGCAACTGTTGGCCAATGCTTTCCATTTCCCTTTAGATCCAACCCCGCTCTCTGACATTTCTGAACCTGACCAGGATTCTGTTTCTACCGAGGAGGTGGCTGCAAACGCTGAGGGTCCTATCGGCGAGACAGTCACCCCAGAGATGGAAAATGGTACTGACGGTGGTGGTGCCCCCCAAGTCTCGCGAATAAATGAGACAACCGTCGAAGCCGAGGGCTCTGTGCTTGAATCTGCTCCACTTGCCCATGGTGAGCCGCGAGTTGAGTTTCCAGATTGTCCTGCAGCTGAAGGGACATACCAACCTGTTGAAGATGAAGAAACTGAGGAAGCTGTCCACCCTTTTACATTGGTGGTTCGTGATCCTGTGGCGCTTCAGCCGCCTCCTCCTCCTACCAGATTCGAGAGATTGATGAGGGTGTTAGAGGTAACTCCTCCTTCTGCTATGGATGAGGCTAAGATGGTGCTTCACGAACATCTGGGTCCTCGGGTATTGGAGACTGACATCCTCCCGCGAGTCTTGGAAGCTCTAAGGTATCTTCGCCAGGATAAGGCATTGACCCTGCAGCAATTTAGTGCAATTGACGATCTGCTGAATGAACTTGGTGAGGCCCGCCAACGTCAACCGGCCGCGAACGCCCAGGCTCACGACACTCGAGAGGCTTTGAATAGCCTCTCTCGAGAAATTGACATCTCTCGCGGTATTTTAAATGAGCGAACCAACCGCCTGCGGGAACTACAAATCCAAAGGTCTGACTTCAAACTTCGGATCGAGGACCTCCATACCGGTTTAGCCTTTGTTGAAAACGCGATTGCTACAGAAGAAGCCCAACTCGATGAACCTCTGGCTGCTTCTGAAGAAATGGGCCGCAACTTGGCCCATCTCAGAGAACGGGCCACTCAGGCCGAATCTAGTGCTATTGCGGCGAACCTCCGCGTGGAGGAACTTTGCTTGAAATTGAGCTTTGCGGGCCAATCTCTATAGGCCCCCTCGAAAACCGTTCGGTCTCCTCACATGCTATTAATCCTCTCTTTTCCGAGATTTAAGGCATTAATCACTCGTTGAAAAACAACGGTCGTGAAAAAATAATCTCGTGAATAGAACAGTTACCTTCTCGAAAACCGTTCGGTCTCCTCACATGCTACCTCTCTTTTCCAAGATTTAAGGCATTAATCACTCGTTGAAAAACAACGGTCGTGAAAAAATAATCTCGTGAATAGAACAGTTACCTTCTTGGAATCACTAATCTCGATTTACTGACATCGGTTTTGAAATTGAGCTTCATCCAAGGGTAGAGATTTGCCTGAAGTCCCTATAAATAGTTGTATTTAGGGAAGGGAATACTCACAACAACTTTTCTGGAATATTCAAGAAATGGCCTTTCAGTCCTTGCTTCTTTTTCTCCTTCTTCACAAATCTTCCCCTCATGAAATGGCCTTTAGCCTCTAAATTTTAGGCTTTATGGCGTAATCTTAAGCCTGGGTTAGGCCTTATGGCGTAATCTTAGGCAACCCCTTGTTTCTCCTTCTGGAAACCTGCAACAACAATGCCAGGCTTCAGATTGGTTTAGAAACGCGAGGGGGCTCCGAGTGTGGGATCCACGATCATGCGAGATCATCTTTGTCATAATCCTACACGCGGAGCGAAACGGAGAAAGGGAGGACGGCCACTCTGAGGTTCGTCTTTCCTCCTCTGTTTTCTTCCTTCTGGACCCGGCCCGTGTTGTGCCCTCCAGATGGAAGGGGCTTTGGTTCTCACCTCCTTCTCCCCCTTTCTCTTCTTGATAGAATCTTGGAGGGATGAGAAGGGATGGACTCTTTGAAGGAATGGGTTCAAGCAACAGAATGGTTGTTCCTATACTTCACGTCCAACTAATGGTGGTTACCATGGCTAGAGGGGGTGCAGAGACTCAAGCTGATATTCGGTTCCTTCACTCTCTGCCCCTCCAGGAGATAATGGCGCGGCTCAACCCGGCGTTGGATTCCATAGCTGCTGCCAATTGAGGGGGCTCGGGGGCTCCATTTTCTTTCACTGGAGTCTCCCCTTCTCATGGATAATGGTGTTGGCCAAGCCTATATTGGATTCCTCTGCCGCTTCCATGTAAAGGGGGTGCGGGGGCTCCGTTACTCCTCTTTTTCTTTCCCTGAAGTCTGCCCCTCCTTGGGATAATGGTGCGGCTCAACCCGGCGTTGGATTCCATAGCTGCTTCCACTTGAGAAAAGATTCAGAAGATATCCGTAGATTCCTGTTTTGTATTCTAGCCACTTTTGGCTTTGTAATGAATGTACTGCTTTTGGCCGCAAAGCCACTTTATGAATACAATAATATTTTCTTATCCTGATATTCAAATATCCGTGAGAAGTTGAGTCAACGTGTCTCGCAAGGCCCCAAATATAGGCCCCCATAGTTGTATATTGAAAATAATATGAACTTTTAAAATATGCTCCGCATCAAAAAGAGCCTCGCGGCGAGGTTTTTGAGGACATATGTATCTTTTGGATCCACTTGCTGGCTCCCAACTCAAAACTCTTAGCGTCAATAACTCGTTCTTTTCCGAGATTTAAGGCATTAATCACTCGTTGAAAAACAACAGTCGTGAAAAATAATCTCGTGAAAAGAACAGTTACCTCCTTGAAAACCGTTCGGTTTCCCCACATGCTATTAATCCTTTAATAATAGCTTACTCCTCAAAAACCACTCCTCACATGCTGCTAGTCCCTTTTTTCCCGAGATTTGGAATCACTAATCTCGATTTACTGACATCGATTTGACTCCTCTTTGACCATCCATCCAAGGGTGGATATTTGCATGCCTATATCTTCCTCCACATTATAAACCCAAATTTCCAATCCCAAAATCATTTCATCAATTCGAATATTTCTAACAACAATCTTTCTTAATTACTCATCATCATCACTCTTCAATTCTCGCATTCTCTCAATCCATCACCAATGGAACCACAAACCCAGCAACCAATCGAGGATGGAGGAAGCAACAAAGCAGCCGGGAGTAGTGCTAACATGCTTTGTAAGCGGAGCAGGTGGACTCCCACTACAGATCAGATAAGAATCCTCAAGGAGCTTTTCTACAATAAGGGAGTTAGGTCCCCAACTATAGAGCAGGTTGAGAGGATCTATCTCCTGCTGAAATGGTACGGCAAGATCGAGTTCAAGAACATCTATTTTTGGTTCGTGAACCAAAGGGCTTGGAAGAAGCAGAAGAAGAAGTCCATTTCGGATGTTCATGTGCCCATGCAAAGATCAGGGCTTGTTGGTGATGACAATGTTACCAATTGGAAACATGAGGATCAGTATATTAACTTTGGATCTTCTGCACCTGCTTCTGCTTCTTCCGCTGGTGTGATGATTGCTGTTAACGGGCAGATGGGGAACTATGGTGGTTATGGATCTATGAACATGGAGAAGAGTGCTAGGGATTGTTCAATCTCAGCTGGAGGGGGAACTAGTTCTACTTTCTTTGACATGAATGTAGAACAAACTTTCATGGAACAAAGAGGAGAAGATCACCAGGAGATTGAAACCCTTTCACTGTTTCCCGTGCATGGTGAAGACATCTTTGACAACATGAAGACTACTTCCGATGAAGGTGGCGGTCACGGTGGTGGCTCTCACATTTCCCTTGAGCTCAGCCTTTCCTGCGAGGGCAAAGCTGGAAAAAGTTTTCGAAGCCGCTGACTCGGCTTAGAAGCTTCGCGAGTGTAGGAACACTTAAAATTGCCTCCTAAGAGTTGTATTTATTTTATTTTATTTTTTATTATTATTATTTTTTAAGCCATAATTTTGGAGACAAAAAACTCAACATAGACAGTTGAAAGGGCATCCTAAGACTCAAAACAAAACAAAAACAAGAACAACACATAAAGTGACGCAACAAACAAGAAAAAACGTTTTGGACTTAGGGATATTTCTCTTCTCCTTTTGGTAACTCCTTTGGAATATGACCAAGCAGTGAAGAGAGGAACGATTTTGGCAGAGCTCAGCTCACTTGATTGACAGGGGACGAGACCCTTTGTCAGCACTTCTCGTATCCAAACTAGACCTTAGACATTACATCCCATTGGATGCGCCTACTATGAAGAAGATATTTACCCAAAATTCATTTTGACTCTAATAATAAAAAACAACCAACGAAATAAAGAACAAAGAAGAACAAAAAACCGAAATATGAATATAAACAAACAATTACTATTGAAGTGTCGCTAGGCTAAATGGGCTTAGTATTGTATAGTGTTGCCCCCCTAGTGTTGCTAGGCATAGCAAAGAAATGAGTATGGGCCTCAAAAACAAGCCTTCATAAATGGGCTTTGCGAGTGTAGGAACACTAGAATTGTCCCCCATGTCTTATGCGAATAAATTGTTTACTAAATTAATCCCTTAGTGTTTTGACTCCACAGTAATTTTTGGATCGTACTGAGACTAAGATTTTGTCTACTAAACAACCACTGGGCGTGCCAAAATGTTTGGCTCCAATTTTGTTGCAGCTGGTCAACAGTCTCTTTTCTGCGCGGGCGTGCCAGCACCGTTCGGGTGCGGTCGTTGGGGGTGTCCCTTGACCTGACTTCTTTCAAGCAATTGTAGACGAGGAGAGCACCAACCTCGTCGTGGGATTCTTTATGCCTCGTGGTGAGGACTTTTGCTAATCTTCTTGAAAATCACAATCGATACTCGATGTTGTAGATCGAGCAGAGCGAGAACCACTGGGAAGTAGAGAGAACTTGCTAAAGCGTGACTTTAGCTTGGTTGGTTTGCGAGGGCGTTACCCTTTCTTGGCTGGTTCCATAACCGTTGTGGTCGTGGTACTACAATCGGCTCCCGAGGAGACTAGGACCGAAGTACGTTGACAGAGGGTTTGGTGGCACTGAAAGTCGGCTTCTGAAAAGACTGGGACTAGGAGTGTGATCACCGGTAAGAGAAAGAGAAGGAGAGGAGTTGCTCTTAGAGAGACTTAGATCATCTTAGAGATGTATTGATGCGTGAATTGTGTGTTTAAGTGTTTCATTGTAACCTCTATTTATAGGCTATCATGCCAAGGTGTTTAGCATTAAACAAATGATAGTGGAGCATTAATTGGAGATAAGAAATGATGAATTTTGGAGATAAGGAAGCATAATTGGAGATAAAGCATGATGAATTTCGGAGATAAGGAGATAAGGAGGCATAATTGGAGATAAGGAATGATGAATTTTGGAGATAAGGAAGCACTTTCTGCTCCTTTATTCCTTCAATTTTATCTCCATCAAGCACTCAGATTTTGACCATGACTTCTTCATAAGAAATGTTCCACTATGAGTGTCGATCACCCTGGTAAAATTTAAGAGCTTTTTATATAGTGGTTGGGCCGAAAACGCTGCTGGACCTCTTACAGGTCCAGTTTTCCAAGCCTCTCTAGACAAGGAAATTGGACTGATTGTTTGAAGGCCTTCCACTCAAAACTAGCTCTGGCACTCTTCATAAGAAATGATCCTTGGGCTTTCTAGATTTAATCTGGAAAGTTTCAGTTCATTTGAATTTCGTTTGGTTAGTCTGCCGCCCCTCCTTCCTTGTTTAGCTCGGTTTCTCCTAGCCGAAGTAGGAAAATGTGCTAAAGTTGACTTTTCATGCTTTCATGCTTCCATGCTTCCATGCTTCCATAGTAGACTTTATTTAGCCTCTAAATATATATTTCGAACTTGTCGAAAATATATAGCTTGAGCCACTGACATTGGCTCAATTTCTCCAAGACGTGCCTTGTCAGGCCAAAATGCTCATTTTGGGTCCAAACAAAAGCAAAGATACTTTTGAGTTGTTTTTAGTCTTGCAGTTAGGATTATATCCCTAGAGAGTGCAATAAAGCTGCTCATAGTGTAGCAACGTCAGCTCTTTCTCTTCCTTTTCCTACTTATTGGTGGCAAATGGCTTCGGATTGGCTCTTGCCAATTCTAGTTTATGAGTCTAGTATTTGTGTCTTGATTGAAGTGTGATACTCTTCCTAACTGATTTGTGGTGAGTTTAATGATGCCACTATATACTCCTTGATGCAGTATGTTCATTGATTAATGAAACTTCACTTTTGATAAAAAGAAAAAAAGTATAAATGGGGTAGACTAAGCAAATTGCAGTTCAAAGTTTTATAAGTACAGTGAAAAGAGTGTGCAGGGTGAACAGAAAATTTAGTAAGTTGGCAATAGCCAAACTATACTTTTTCTTATCCCTTATATTTGCTCCGTATAAATGTCATGATTCTATTGACCCAGATTATCACATGATCATATCACATTGCAATCTTTAAAATTGTAAATAGACATGGGAGATTCCTAATACTAGGATGTGTTTCCTCAGAATAACGACTACATTGGTCATATTATGATAATCCGGCCAGTTATTTGAGATCGTGCCAGGCCAGGCCTTGCCCAACCTTGCCCAAGGGCAGCCTTGGCGACAGCCCAGGGCCCAAGGGAAGGTGGGGCACCACATATATATATATATAATTTTCAATAATATATGCTGCAGAATATTAAAAAAAAAAAATTTATTCCAGAATTTGAGATGCAATAATTGTGTGTTTTCTTCTTCTTCTTCTTCTCATTCTTCTCATTCAAGCACCATTATAATAGAGTCTCTCACTCTCTCCAAAATATTGAAATCAAACGAATTTCTCTTTAAATTTGGGGTTTCAATGGTTATTCAATTCCTCAATTCATTTTCATCATTTGTCCCTCTAGTCTTTCTCTTGTATGTTTTTCATCTCCCAATCTTTCTCCTCTCTATTTTTTTTAGTTCTTCTAAGGTGATTAGACAAATTTTTTGACATTCCATTATGCAGGTTGAAGTATATATCAAAATAGGTATTGGGTGTTCTTCAATTTTGAAATTATGAATAGTAGAAGTTATATTTCTTGTTTTTGTGGTTCTAATAATTATTCTAAAAACTTGTTAATTCATAACTTTACGGAGCCAAATTAATCTCATAATCATCATCAAAAAATTCTCCAGACCAGCCTTGGACACCAGAAAAAAAAAAAAATTCGCCCTGGGCATCAAGAACCTCAAGACCGGCCCTGGATTGTGCATGCATGTTTTGTGTTTTGGGAGATCAGTTGCAGCTTTGTGAGCGGTGACTACGTGACTCAAAGAACTATTCCAGGTGATGCAATCAGCTGTTTGATATGTTGATTCATCAGAAAATAAACAGCGTACAACTACATTGATTATATACAGATGTGCTTATAAACGTGTCCGTGTTGCCAACAGAGAAACTTCCATTATGTTCTCCCTTGTTTCGACTAACTTGATTATCGGAAACAACAATATTGGTAGACTTCCAAGTGTCAGGTGTGTCTTGCTTGAGCCCTGTTTGAGGAGGCCAGCAGCAGAGCTCATTGGTGGAATAGCTGGAATTGGCTTTCTCGTTTTTTGAAGATGGAGGCGGAGGCCAAGATAGAGGCATAACGAGGCTCGCAGCCTCTGTGGGATTGATTATGAGTTCAGCACTGGCTTTCTCCTTTTCTGGAGATGGAGTTGGAGACCAATATGAAGGCGTAGACCAAGATGGAGCCATAACGAGGCTCACAGGCTTTGTGGTATTGGTTATGGGTTCAACAGTGGCTCTCTCGTTTTTTGAAGATGGAGCTGGAGACCAATATGAAAGCGGAGACCAAGATGAAGGCGGAGACCAAGATGAAGGCGGAGACCAAGATGGATCCATAACGAGGCTCACAGGCTTGGGCAATGAGCCACAGAAATTGAGTGTCCCAAAGAAGTTGCGACAGAGGCGGTGGCCGTTCGTGTAGGTGCATGCCAGTATGGGTAACCTCTACTCGACTGTGGCAATTGGAACACTAGAACACTACTTGTCGTTGGACGCCTGTGGTGGTACTGGTACTCATTTGTAATCTGGAGGAGAAGCGCAGGACTGTTGAATGGGAAGTGAAATTCTTATATTAAACAGATAGAGAGTGATGGATTGTGGGGACATTGCTGCGTGTATGTGGAGGGTATCAAATTCTTACTTAGCTTACTTAAGAAGCTACAAAATGAAGTATCGAATTCTTCTGGATAATGACATTGATTGACACAAAGGCCACTCCTAATAACGTTAGGAGATCGATGTTGCCAGTTTTAAATGGACCAAGTCTTTCACTATGATTGAAATAATAAGTGAAATGATAAGACTACAAATTCTATATTCCTCATGTTCTGAATGCAGTCAAAAGACATAAATTGATCTTCATATATTCCAGAAAAACAGTCCTTTCCCCATCAAGATCATAAACTTATTTTCTCCCTGTCTATTGTTAACAGCATAATTACTCTCAGCAACTTCAATACAGAGTTCTGTTTTCCTTTCAAAATATAAACAAACAAATGAATAAAACGATCAAGTCGCTAATAAGAACTCATAATCATATAACTGCAAAGACGGATTTTGCCAAAGGAGTTGATGACAGATTCTAACAAAGATAAGAATAACAATTCCAGAACAGAACTCCGTAAAAAAGGGCTGTAAACATTATGGGGGGCAAAGAAAATGAATAAGGAACTAACATTAGTTTAAGCTAGTGAACTAAACAGGACCTGCTTGATGTCATAGTGTAAGAGAAATCTAATTATTTAAACATTTTGAGCAGCTTTGAATACCAATATCAATTGCTTCACTACAGTAGAGTAATATGTTATTATGTTTAGTGAATCTACTAGAAACTGGAAGATTTTGCCAACAGAGAAATATATTGAACTTCAGTAACTGCTAAAAGAGTGATCAAAGTGCAAAGATAAGATCCAAAAATTGATATGCCTATAAGAATAACGGTATAACTTCATGCAATGATGCAGTCAAAGTCTTAAAACTGATCATCATATGTTCCAGAAAATCTCCTTTTCTATAAATATTCTCCATCTAGATAGTTTGACTTAATTTCCACCTGTACTATGCATGAATAGCACAATAGGATACTCTTGGGAACTTTGAAACTAAGATTCAAAATGTAGCATTAACAAATGCAAATACAGAATATAACGTCATTTTTCGCCAACTGAACATAAAAAAACAGATCCAAAAGTGTTGAAAGACAACTTCTAATAAAGACAAGTACAACCCCAAAACAGAACTTAGATCTCAGTTGAGCAACACTAGACTCTCCCTGAAATAAGCGATGTATCTGCTTGGTCTATAGCCCTAAACATTGTATTTTTTACTTTTCAGTAAAGTTCTTTTGTATTTGTTTTGGTGTTTCTGTTTTCATTTGCCTATGTTGCTTATGTTTCCCATATATAGGGCAGTACCTTATAAGGGACTGCCCTAATTAGGCTGTTTTATCCTACCAGCTGACTCAACTTATCAACCGGTTGGGTACAAATTATTGTTCATTACACAAGTCAATTCCATATAGATCCCAGAACCACGGAAATGAAATTTATCTCGCAAATGCATGTTCTTTTTACAGTACATATCCCAACTACAAAAAGTCTTTAAAAAAAAAAAAAATTCTACAACTAGCAACCTAGGTACATATTAGCTTTTGACAAGAATTATCTAGAGGTTTGGACTTTGAATCGATCTTTCAAGGATCAAGACCACGAGCATAATCACAATCTAACCACCAATGTATCCCAAGCAATGAAGGATTACTGCTAGAATGAGCATTACTATTGCCAAAATCAAACTGGATTTCCCCAGCAGCCAATTCTTTGTCTTCCTTGCAGCTTCCACTCCTCTTTGAATCCTATCCATCCATTGCATCATGTTGTCCAAGGACTCTGGTGACAAAGAAGACATTGCTTGATGAGCTTTTTCCGCATCTTCCTGAGAAAGATTCAAACCAAATTGCTCACTCATGTTTGCCAACATGTCTGGACTCATATTCTTCATCATTGATGACAACATCTTCCTCATCGCAGGATCTTTCATTTGGTTTCTCATTTGTTCTTGGAAATCAACAGTAGAGGCAGGGAAGCTCGACTGAGGAGTACTTCTCACATTTGGCAATATTCCATGAGAACTACTTTCACCTTCATCATGAGCCACATTCACAGAGGAGTTTTCACGGCAATACTTGGACGAACCTTGTCTGTTAGCATCGAATGATGCTGCTGTTGCTGGGTCATTTTTTAACGCCTGCAAACACTCTGAATTGTTTGACAGAACATCAGAGTCAGCTGCAATTTGAGTCCTTGGAATGTCTCTGTTTTCCTGTGGTTGTGCCATAGAATACTCTGTAGATGAGCTACTATGGTTGGCAGAAGAGACGGTTTCAACTTCTTCAGTTATTTCTTCAATGACCAGTCTTCTTGGTGCAGACACACTGCCCTCTGTACCCAATTTTTCCTTAGCATTCCTCAGAACATCTGCAATAGTTTCATCATCAGGGGAAACTTCATGTGCCATGCTCAGGTCAGAGACAGCATCTTCCAATTGACCCAATTCGCTATATGCTTGACCCCTCCGATAGAGAGCTTTCACATTCTGTGCATCAAATGCCAGTACCTCAGAACCTTCTTTTATACATTCATCATACTGCCTTGTTTTCAAGTAACATGACATTAAGTTGAGTGAGCATGCCATCAGTAGTGATCTTCCTTTAGAGGATGGAAGGCCATTCAAGTTTGTCTTTGCAAGTACGTATTTCTGCAACGCATCGTTGAACTTTCCCTGGCTGTGAAGTGCGTTTCCCTGATTCTTGAGCATCTGAGATGCATTCAATTTGTAACTGACTTGGGCATCAACACGTGCATGCATGGCTGCTATCTCTTCGGGCGATGCACTAGCCATCTTCTCCCCAATCTCAGCCATCTCTTCTGGACGTGTCTGTTTCAGTTGCTCTGCAGCCAGTTTCAAATCTTCAGGCCTCATATTCTTCATGCTCTCTGATGCCATCTTCATCAATTCTGGATTAGCTATCATCTGTTGTTGAATCCTGGCGAAATCAACCGGTGACATCCGACTCATCTGCTCCTGAGCAAGTTTCATCAATTCTGGATCCATCATATTCATCCCGTTGAACATTTTGACTTGGCAGCAGTTGGCGGTGTTGACTCTTGATCGCTAAGAATGGAGACGAAATGGAGAATTTTGGGTAAAGGAAAAGGATTCCTGGAGGATTTGAGGAGAATTAAAGCAAGAGGGGAAGACAACAAAATAAGGGTCTCGATATGATGGAAAGCCCACCAAATGTGAAATATATAGAGGGGTCCTTCTTTTCCTTCTTTGTTTCGGTTTCGGAAAGAAAATCCAGTTGGAAATAGGAAAACGAAGTGTCAAAGAAATAAAAAATGTCGAATATTCGCGTTCGCCTATTTCATTTTCCTTTTGTTAAGAGCAGAAAAGTAACAAGTAAATTACAAGGTACTTCACAATTTCATATACTGGGGATTTCAGATGCATATCCTGTTTCAACAAAAACAGCTTAGGAACAGAGGACAGTCATACCAAAGGTAGGGAGCAGTACAAACGAGAGTAATCCTATCGATAGCAAACATAAATATCTAAAGCCCAACATACATATTTAGAGATATGATGAAGTGTTGATCTGTGTAGACAGATAAAAGATCATAGGGCAAAAGGTTTCGTGTACACATCGAATGGGTCGCTGGCAGTTAATTGAGGCTCCTGTAACAAGCAAAACAAAATGACAAGAATTGCAATTGTTAAGGAAAAATAAATATATGAGAATCGAAACTAACCGGATGCTTATAAACTAATGAGACTGATTTGCAGATGAAGCTTGTTTTTATATAGAAAGCCCATACTGATATAACGACGACTGTCATTAAATTTCAAACCAATACAAAGAATGTTGTGCAAGCCAATACCTGTCTCAGCCCACCACCACCAACACTTCCGCCTGCTAGAAGCATGCCGGCAAGAGATGTAACAGCACCACCACCACCACCACTTCGAATGGTATTACGCATAAAATAGAGTAAGCTCCCATATGTGGCTGCCTGTCCACTCTTGATTGCTTGGATGAAGCAGGAAGTCATGACACCTGTTGCTGGGATCTTGGATAACCCCAAAAAGCATCAATCAGATGTTGTGGAAATCGAAGCTATAAACATTACTGAACTCGAGACATTTTTTTTTTTTGTCAAACTTACTGATTGTGTTTCCGCAGAGGTTTGATGGTCATCACAACCACTGATACATATAACTTCTCCACCACTTGTTCCTTTCCATACGCCTGATGCCTTGTCCCATGTATAGTTTCCACCCCTAAATCAACGAGGGATAACAACATATAAAAATCTTACTTTAGACAATGACCATTCAAGTAGGTAAATATAGAAAGCGAAGCAAGAAATGCATAACTTCATATTACACCCAGTTACCAGTCCATTCTGCAAACCCATGGCAAATCCAGCATGGTGCCACTATTACAAGAATCTATAATTGCATGAAGCTTGACCCGATATGGAATGGGCCTAACAATTGTTGCATTTATCCAATCATCACGAATCATACCCTGGGTTTCGACGTCAAGGGGACAAAGGGTTTCATCATATCCATCAAGTTCATCACCACGATACTGCTCGCTCAGCTGTGAACCATGACCAGAGAAGTAAAACAGAAGAGAGTCACCCGGTTGACATCCTTGTACAAGCCAACGTAACGCCCCTTTAATATTGCTTTTATATGGAATCTTATATGGGTCAGTTTCTTCCTCTGCAGTACAAAATATGTAAAGAATTAACAGTATAAATATCAGAAAATAAGAATAATAAATACAATTTACCAGAGGCTGTTTTCTTTGCTTCGTATTTGCCAAATGATTCGCATCAAGACAAATTTGCGAGCATTTTCGTTGAGATGGACGGATATATAATTTTTAAGTGTCATTTGGTTACCAGAGAAGGATAATTTCATACTAAAAGGGGAAAGGTTATTAGGAAGCTTCTCTGTTTGGAGGTGAAGAAATATTTTGAAAGAAATGACACAGCAGAAGATAACCCCTTTTGTGAACTCCTGATCATGAGCAGACTGAAGAACAAGACATGACTGATTCGAGTGATTAAAGTACTTGCAACGTACTATGAATGACAATAACCAAGGGCCTAAAAGCCTAAAGAAAAACCCGGCCCATTCGTGATCTAAATCATCACGTCATGCAAAACATATCATCATCAACAAAAATTTCATATGCCATACCGTATGTCAGGCTAATTATTGGTAAAAGATTTGTTCATCTATAGCAAGCTGGAAGATGGAACTGTTAAACTTCCATCAACTGATGTATTTTAATTTTCTTCAAAGATGACATAAAAAAAAAAAATGATGGTTGAATCAAGCCATCAGATCAGTAGTCAGCTACATTTAGGCACTGGTAATTAGCTTACCAAATATGATGAAAATCACCCAAAAATTAATCACACTTCTACTCTTATCTTCTCCGATAACTAAACCATGTCATTAGCTTTCTTATATACAACATCTACTTCACAAGATATCCAACTGCATTTCTCATCTAAACTGTCTCCTCATAAAAACTACCCTAAGGCTTCGAACAGATCCATTTCTCAAGTCTCATCCTTTATATGGTCAAAAGAGTCCAATATAACACTTAAATATAAAATTATATATAACAAGAAATGTTCATGAACACGATCAATCCATACCAGTGAGCATGACAATGGAATCTTCTGGAAACTTGAATTTGCTGATGAGGAGATGCCTCATGCGTATGGCGTCATTGGTGGCACCCTTGAGCTCATGGCTCGAGTATCTATACGATATTCCGCAGATCACGGCCTTCTTCGGCCTGTGCACGTTCGGCGGAGGTCCTGGTGATCTGTAGGGGAAGCCGGCGTGTGGTGGTGGGTTTATAAGGACATAGTAGGGTACAGCACTATAGGGGGAGCGGGGGAAGCCCGGAGAGGCGACGCGGGTACTGGCATAGCAGCGGCGGCAGCGGACGGATATCGGACTCACAGAAGGTAGCGGGATTTGGGTCTGGCAATAGCAACAGTCGACCACTAGTAGTCGTCGGCCTCCATAATTGCTCATCATCATGGAATCTGGAGGAGAACTGCATGCACAAGTTGAAGGGAGTGAATGTTTGAATTTAAAGATTTTTGAGACGAACAGAGAGAGATGGATACTGGGGACATGAACTGGCCCATGAGATGCTGGGAATCAAATTCTTCTTATCAAATTCATATTGACAACAACTGCGATGCGGGGCTGTATCTATTGCGGCGGGCATAGTTGCGCACCTTTAAATATTAACCGTTGGTCACATTTTGATTATATATATATATATATATATATATATATATATATATATATATATATATATATAGATATATAGACACACACATGGAGCCGTTCTAAAAAGGACATCCGCACTTTCGTTAAAGTGCAGACGTCGATGCTGCAGCTCGGCTCGGGGTGCGGCGGAGCGGCAGGGCTTGCCGGACGGACCGGTCTGCAGTCGGTGGAGTCACCGGCGACGTGGTTGCAGCGCTGCCCAGAAACCTGCAACCTTGATCTCCTCCCACCTCGATCGCTGCCCAAAAGCTGTCTGAGATGCCTCTGGCCTCCGTCCGGCCAGATAAAGTGCAGACATCCGCTTTGGAACGGCCCTGTATATATATATATATATATATATATATATATATATATATATATATATATATATATATATATATATATCCAGAACAAGGTCTCGCTCTGAAATTAAAGTGCGAGGTTAGAGTTTAGGGTCACTTTTCGGTCTCATATCCACATCCACATCTCAACTGTTCAGTTTTTTGGGTACTAATGTATAGATCATCTCTGCAAAATTTCAGCTAAATTGATGATCTTTAAGATATCTAACTCGCTTAAACCAATGGACGAACTGAATCTATTTAACTTGAACCGTACTAGCTTTAAGTATAACATTTTGATTATATATATATATATTCTGTCCAAGGGTTGAATCAATTAAGAAGGCAGATGGCCACAACAACAGTACAAGGGACCCAACCCAATAGAGTCAAATTGCCAAAACAAGCAAAGGCTAGAGAAATCAAAAGTATAGAAACGATTGTATCAAAAAAAAAAAAAGTAAAGAAACAAACAGCGAAAACAAAATTAAAAAACATTATGAATATATTAAGGCTCAATCTTTGATTTATATATTTGCGCTCAAAATCATTGGATCTTGCGCTCATTTCACACAATTCAAACCAAGGAAGGAGGAGGAGTACCTCGTCTTTGAGCATGGAGCGGATATGAGCCGAAGAGAAGATGGAAGATGAAGAACGCAATAGGAGTGGAGGAGAAGATGAATCAGAGTCGGGTGAAGAACAGAAAATTTATCTTTGAGAGACCGCTTTGTGAAATTTGGGAATAGCGCGCTTATAACTTAGGGAGACTACGAGGCACCGCTTGAAATACATCTAAGAATATATTAGTTGGTCACTATGTGCAAGTGTTATATTAAAACTTGTGGTTGCCAAACCTAAACTGGTCACTATTAAAATTAAGCATTTGGTCACTGCGAAATAATAATTAGGCAGGAGTTCTAAAAAATCTAGCGCCAACTATTTTAATGACCAATGAATAATGTTAGCCAAAAATTCTATTCTATTAATGACCAAGTATAAGTGGGTCACTATGATTCGGTCACTAATGCTCAGATTTGTTGTCGTATGAAATTATGTGGCTCGAATTGGAGCACTTTAATTTGATCTAATGAATCTGCAACCTCCTAGTGAAACCAAATACAATACTAGCTAGTGAAAGACAATTTAGAGCCTTCTCCTACTGAAATAGGGCACCACATGTGCTTATTGGATCATGAAACCCATTATGAGTTTCAATGCGGTCTATTTAGCATTTTTTTTTAAAGGATATTGATTTCACTAGATTCAATAGCCTAAAATATGGGCTAGAGTTTATCATGCACTTGAATAGGAAACGGGACAAGTCCCAAATTCTATCAAGCAAATGCAAACTTTTTACAAGACTGTTTTGAGCTCGCAATATATATATAGTAGCGAACTTATAGTACAAAACTCCGTGTCTCCTAGGGAAAAATCATATTCTGTCCTCCCATCAGCCAATCCTTCAATTGTGGTACCAACAGAAACGTCACTTCCTAGCAAACAAATAGAAACCAACTCCTTGTCCATAAGCCACTTGACAACCAATCTTATTCCAGATAATTACCAAATCCCGTAGCAGTCATGATCCGAAACGATTGGTCCTAGGCCATATATTGACCTGAAATCCCAAGAAGGTCCGCCTCTTAGGGTAGGTCCACCTTCATCACTAAGTGACAAAAGAGGATGGCAAGACATGTCCCCACTGGCCCACAGCATGGAGCCCATGAGCCCAAAGTTACACACAAGCCTAAAATCTCAGGCCCAATCCAAAGCAAAGAGGATAACCTAGCCCGCACTAGCTAGACTACTTCTGCTGCCATCCGCCCCTCTGGTGGCCAATGGTCCACCATAACATTAGATCTGGTAGAGACAATCCGAGTAGAGACTGCCGAAGACCCAACCCGGCCGGAAGTCTGCTCGCATTTGAGGCAGAATCAATTCACTCTTCACCGATGTTTCCTCTACTTGCCACACCTTAACCTCGATCTTGTTACACTCGCCGAACTTTAGCTCGCAATCCGGCAAGAAAAGGTTTGCCATATCCAAACCCGGAAATCATAAACCCGACGTCGTAGCCCTTCTGCACTCTGCCTACGTCCCTGACACTCCTAACCGCTTAAGAAAGAAACCCAGACAAAAGAAACACCGCGCCTGGCCCAAGACCAACGCTAGAGATGGTGGATGCTACGCTGCCGTCTGCTCGAACCCTAGGTCTAGGTTCACTCTTAATAAAATAAACCTTTGTTTTCCAACTTTAGATTCTAATTCTTCTTCTTCATGTGTTTCTTCTATTTTCTACTTATTGTTTTTCAGTGTTGTCGCAGTCTATTAAGCATTGCTCGTAAATCTAACAATAATCTCTAATAAAATTGATAAACTTTTTTTTTTTTTTTATCAAGAAGAAACTTCATTAATAGACGAAGATTACAATGAGAATGGTTACAAAAAGTTTCAACAATCCCAATGAAGTCAGGAAGAAAATTATGCCCACTTAGGTTTCACACTCAAAGTCCATATTGACACAATGATGGAGCCAACTCGGCCTTGACTCCGAACAAAGAAAAGGTTGGCTTAATTTCAAGGCTTCCTTTGCTAGGCCGCCCTAGGCGATGTGCAGTCTTGTTGCAATCACGCTTCACAAATCGCCAGCTACTAACTATAAAAGACTTAACTAAATGTTTAACTTCATCTAACAAGTGACCCTCCCAACTAAGATCTTCACTATCATCATACAAAGTGTTTAAAACTGTTAAGGCATCACCCTCCACCTCCAATTTGGCAAACCCAACATGTAGTGCAAACCTGATACTGTGCAACAATGCCAAAGGTTCCACTGCCCTTGGAGGCAAGTTTCCCACTTGAGGAACAGTTAACGCACCTTTCAAGTTGCCTTGATGATCTGTAAAAACAGCTCCCAATCCACTAACACTGTTCTTTGAATCTGTAGCTCCATCAAAATTCAACTTTAGGCAGTCCAAAGCAGGTGGCTGCCAAATGATTCTTACTTCTTGACTGGCAGCTTTAGGTAGGATAGACGTTCTGTTGGCAGCCCCCTAATTAGAAAATTGTGTCTGCCAATCCCATACTACATGTTTAAATATCTCTTCTGGACCCATCAATCTCTCACCATGCCTATGTAAATTATGATTCCTCCATAGCCACCAAATTAGAAAGCCAAAAGTTTCTAGTTCACTTCCAATAGCTATGCTACTGACATGAGAGAAAAGATCGAGAAAGGAAGGCTCTTTCCAAGTTTTACATACTTCACTCAAGAAAGAAAGCTTCCAAACACTTTTTTCTTTTTGTCAGTCCCAAAAAACATGGATTACTAATTTCGTAGGAGCACCACATAGCCAACAAGAAGCATTAGAAGTAATTTTCCTCTTGACTAAGTTTTGCACACATGGGAGAAAGTTGTGGTCAGACCTTTAACACAGAAGCTTGATCTTTTGTGGAACATTCAAACTCCACATCTTCCTCCAAAGTTCAGAACCCTATAAGAGCAACTACTGGCTATAGAGGGACGCTTCTTTGCTTGCAAATCACGAGCTACCGAATGACCGGTCTTAACTATAAAGATTCCATTTTTTATAAAATGCCAAACTAGTTTATCCGGAACAGTTCTCAGCCCCATTGGCATACTCAAGATCATCTCCTCTTCATGTGAAAGAAACAATGACCAAACTAAAGGAACATTCCAAGCACCTGAAGCTGTGAATAAATTATTAACCTTCCAATCCATAGGAACATGTAACTGAGAAAGAACTTTGAAAATTGTTGGACATGGCATCCACCTATCACCCTTAATGCTTACTCTTTGCCCATTGCCAATAAGCCATAAAGTGGCACCTTTAATAACCTGTTTCCCCCATAATAAACCTCTCCAAATCGCCGAAGGAGTAGTCCCCAAAGTAGAATTAAGGAAACAAGTATTTGGAAAGTACTTAGCTTGCAATAATTCACTCACCAAAGAAGTTCTACCCCAAATGATTCTCTACACTGTCTTCGCAAGCATGCGTTGATTAAACGCTCTCAGATCCCGAAATCCATGTCCTCCTTCTTCCTTCTTCCCATACAACCTCTCCTAGTTATATCAATGAATGCCTCTAGCACCACCTTCCTTTCCCAACCAAAACTTGCTAACCTTCGACTGAAACTTCTTGCAAACCCTGATTGGCAATTGGAATACACTCATAGAATAAGTGGGTAACTTGCGCAACTGCTTTAATTAAAACAAGCTTACCCGCTTTAGAGAGGAACTTCCCTTGCCAACCTTGAATATGGAAATCCAATCTTTCAGTCATCTTTCTAAAAACTTCTTTCTTGTTTCTACCAATTGTAGTGGGGAGACCCAAGTATTTTTCATGAAACTCCACTATAGGCACACTTAACATCTTATGAATTTCTACCTTTATCTGATCAAGAACATTAGGCCCAAAAGACAGAGTTGATTTCTGAAAATTAATACTCTAACCAGCAGCACACTCATATAATAACAGACACTGCTTCAGAGAAGTGCAATCACGGATCGTGCATTAACAAAAAGCAAACTGTTATTAGCAAATAATAAGTGGGATATCGATGGTGTAGATGGAGCTACCCATACTCCCTCAATCAAACCCATCTCATCTGCATAGTGAAGTAACCCAAATAACCCTTCACAGATAAAAAGAAACAAGTACGGGGATAAAGGGTTACCTTGTCGAACCCCTCTAGTAAGCTTAAATAGGCCAACAGGTTGTCCACTCCAGAGAATAAAGAATGATACAGACTTCACACACTTCATAATTAGATTCACCCACGCATCTACAAAACCCAACTTCCTCATTACCGCCGCCAAAAAATTCCATTCCACCCGATCATATGCCTTGCTAATATCAAGCTTCAAAACCAACTCTGGATCAGTAGTCGTCTTTTGAGTACGAATAGTATGAACTGTCTCAAATGCTGCAATTACATTATCCTAGATATTTCTTCCTGGCACAAATGCACTTTGGGTACAGGCAATGATATTAGGCAGATACTTTTTGAGTCTATTAGCCAAAGCCTTGGAAATAAGCTTATACTCAATGGAACATAAACTGATGGCCGGGAATTCAGTAACATTTTTTGGATTCGAAATTTTGGGAATGAGAGAGATGAATGTATGATTAAAGTCTCCCAACTCCTTGCCTTCATTTAACACACCGAGACAGAAGTTACATACCTCGTCCCCCACCACAGACTAATAATATTTGTAAAATAGAGCTGACATACCATCCAAACCTGGCGACTTCGTTGCCCCCATATGCTTCAGGGCCATCTCAATTTCCCATCTTTCATATTTCTGCAAGAGTTTACCATTCACCGCATCTGTGACCTTCCTAGGAATCTTTTCAAGCACCAAGTCCACATTATCACATCCCTCAAAAGTATAGAAATTAGAAGACTAAGAAACAAAAGCGGCTTGGATGTGTTCTATCTTTTCACACCAAATCCCCGCCTCATCAAACACACCAACAACTTTATTTTGTTTTCCACGTCCCTTAGCAAATGCATGAAAAAACTTCTTATTCCTGTCACCTTCCTACAGCCAGTCAATACATGATCTCTGTCTCCAAAGTGACTCCTCATACTCAACGTACTTTTCCAAGTCAGCTTTTATGGTTGCATGTTGCCTCCGTTCTTCTTCAATTGTAACATCAAGAGGAAATTGTTGTAAGGAATTTTTCAGTTCCACAATCCTCTTGGGGACATGACCCACTGCCTTCTTATTCCAATCTTGTAACCTGTCTGCACAACACCTCAACCGAGAACTAAGATCACCAGACTTCCTTCAACCCACACAGTCTTGATTATGTCTTTACACTGTGCTTCTTTTACCCAAAAGCTCTCAAATAAAAACCTTTTTTTGCTTCTCTGCTGCTTAGGTAATCCAACCCCAAGGACATCAATAATTAGCGAAAGATGGTCACTCGCTCTCATGTCCAAATGAAAGACATGTACATTAGGGAAATAGACCGCCGCACTTGGGTTAACAAAACCCTTATCCAACCTCTCTGAAACCGTACCATTAGTCCAAGTAAATTTAGGTCCTATTAACCTAATTTCTTGAAGTAAACATTCATTCACTGTCCTACCAAACCACTCCATTTGACAAGCCGGCCGTAATCTCCCTTCACTCTTCTCATCATCCCTAAGAATCTTATTGAAATCACAAAATATAATCCAATTCTCATTAGGTAATAAATGAGACAGATGATGAAGAACCTCCCAGGAGTGATGCCTCTCACCAGTAACAAGGTTACCATAAAAACCTGTGAACCTCAGCCTTTTATCATTAATTACTACATTCCCATCAATAAAATCAGATGTTGCATCCAACACAGTGACTTGAAGATTATTCTTCCATAAAAGTGCCAAACCACCACGTTGCTTCCTTGTTCTATCCATAACTCTACACTAATTATAACCAAGTGACCCACATAGCTTCTCCATCATAGCTTTCTTCTTCTCAGTCTCTATAGTTTCCATAGAAAAGACTAAGTCTGGATCTTGAGCCCTAAGTAACTTCTTCAGGGCATTGATTGTGGCGGGTTCCCAAGCCTGCACACATTCCAACTTAAAATGATCATTGTTTGTGGTAGGCCCGCCCCTCAGGTCCCACTACTTCAGTTCCCTGCACAGTAGAACTATATCCTCCTTTCATCGTGCCCTTCTTAGAGTTTTGCAAGGGTGAGTGATAGAGCAGTCGCTTGCTAAGCAAATGAGACAAAACAAAGCCTTTAACTTTCCTACGTTTAGTAGGAGGGATTTTAATCTGTTTATGATCAACCTCCAAAGCATCGGCCTCTTGTTTAAGATGTAATACTGTTGTGAATCCTCTAATATATAATATTAAACTTTACTGAAGATGTTTATTGATCAAAATTTGAGAACTTCATCAGTTCTTTGCCTTTTCATTTATTGTATATAAATGTGAATCCTCTGCTGTATAATTGATGCTAGGAACCATTTCACCCACTCACGTTATAATAAGTTTGGTACTGATATCAGTACCTAGTTGAAATCAACAAGGCCACTGATATCAGTTTGTATTGGAATTCAAGAATGTAGTTTGTTGGTTCTAGATTCACACTGATATCAGTTTGTATTAGTTTCACACTGATATCAGTAAGATTAGATTTCACTGACATTAGTATCTATTTATTTCACACTGATATCAGCAAATAGTGAGAATTGGACACTGATTGAGATGCAATTTTGGCATTGGTTGAAGGTAAGACACTGTTAATTTATTGATGTGTAATGTCCCAATAGCACCTGCAATAGAGGGGACTGATTCCTCATTAGTGGCTGCATAGTGGCTAATGAGATTAACCACTCTTATCAGTGTGTATTGGGACAAAGGGGACTGATTCAGATCAGTGTGGAATGGGAAAATTTCTAGTAGTGTTTCTTCCTCCCTCCCTGTTTAGAAGTAGAGGTTTTTTTTACCCTTATCCTCCAACTTAGAGCCCTGATGCATAGAAGGAGAAGAGAGGTTCACCCTTCCAATAACCACATCTTCCACCACCGGAACATCGATTAGATTAGTTAGAGAAGCATTACCGGCCTCCAAGGTCATTTCATTATGAGGAACATCAACCATAACCACTTCACCTACCACATCGACACGGGCTTCTGATTCATGTTCATCCCAAATCAACTTCCTTCTTTTCGCCTCCCCAGTCTGTTCAATTCCCAGTAAAAGTTATTCCTCCCTCCTAGCAGAAACATGTTCTCCATCATCTCTATCTCGTATAACCCCACATACTGGATAATTAGGAACTCTCAATGACCACAGGTTCTTTCCTACATTCAGGCCAAAAGTTTGACCTTGCAGTTGGCCATGGGCATCGATTGAATAAACAACTTTAGAAAGAGTCTTCCAATGCCTATATTTCACTTCCGTAATATTCCCTTCCAATCTAGTGACACAATTTGCCCCAACATGATCCAAAACACCACAATAGAGACAAAAGTGGGGTAGGTGCTCATACTCAAATTTCACCGTACACAGAGAAGCATCCCTTGGATCGAGTTGCATACGAACACCTTTTCTCAGAGGATCATATGTCTTCAAACCCACTCTTATTCGAAGAAAGCTCCCTATACCATCACCAGAACTCCTTGGATCAGTATAAACATATTCCCCAATACTTCTACCAATCTTCTGACCTATCTCCTCTGTAAGAAATGCAGAAGGTAGTCATGTAGCCCTAATCCAGAAGTTTTGCACCAGCATCGAAACCTCGCAAGGATTTATGAGGCCTTCTAATGGAACCAGAGCCAACAAGGCATTATCAAACGACTAGAGGCTTCCATTTTGAACTCTTTGTTGATCACCATCAGAATTCAAAAAGAAGACAAATCTACACGAGTCTTCCCAATCAAGAATGGAGAAATCCTCCTTCGTCCTTCATATCTTCTTTAGAATACTTTTGAAGGACTCTTTATTCAAACTCCTATAAGAAAGGACCTTGCCTACCAGCTAAAACCTCTTAGCCATGAGCGCTGCAGGATCATCCATCGTAATAACTTTGAAATCCTCCTCATCATAAATGGCAAGCTGTCGTGAAAAATCTCCCACAACCTCCTCCATCCAAAGCAATAGACTCAAACCTGTCGACCACAAACACACTAGCAGAGAAACGAACCACCACATGCACAAAACAATCATAGGATAGTACTCGCCGTTCAAAACCCTGGTTTCACTTAACCCTAACTCTTCACGAGAAAGGACTCAAATTATGCTTATTATTTGTGGAGGTTGTAATTTAAAGACAAAGCCGGCCTTGCTGCTGGGCAGCGTTGGCGACCGCACAGGGCACAACAGAAAAGGAGGCACCATATTTTTTAAATAAGATTTAATATATATATATATATATATATATATATATATATATATATATATATATATATATATATATAAAGATAAGTAAACAACATTAAAATAGTATTGCAGATTTCTAGACGCAATCTGTGTCTTTTCTTCTTCTTCTTCCAACTGCACACACGACTTCATTATTCTAGCATCTCTTACTCTCTCCTAGGCCTTGAAATCAAGCAAATACTCTTTAAATTGGTTTCATTGGTTATTCAATCCTTCAATTTCTTCTCATCATTTATCATCACCCACTCTTTCTCCTCTCTATGCTTTTGTTCTTCTATGGTATTCATACAAATTTTTCAGCTTTCCATCGATGTAAGCTGACATACAAATCAAAATAAATATTGGGTGTTTTTCAATTTTGATATTGGGGTACTTGATTTTTGGGTTCAATTGATTTCTAACAACCTGCTAATTCGTTTTCACTTTTCAATATTAGGTGCAATTGGAAGTTGGAGTTGCAAGTCGATCTCGATCAGAAAAGGAAATATAAGAAGGAACAAAGTTGATTCCACGTTTTATTGTTCTATGCAAGTATTTACATTCAAATTTTAGTGGACTTATATTTGGCTTCTCTTTAGAGATCTCAATTATTGAAGACTTTTTTTTTCATTTCATTTTGTATATAGTTATGTTATTTTTCGCCCAGGGTCTTAAAAAACTTAAGACCGGCCCTGTTTAAAGGTGCACAAATAGATATTTTTTTTCTTCATTAATTTCATAAAATACATATACAACTAAAGTAGACACAGCCTCATATTAGGCATGAGTTCAAAAATTACATTGAAAATTTTCCGCTCTTATTATTTTGGTTATTGGAGGTTATCAAACCCTGATTGAGCCTCTTTTCAACTCAATTTCTTACCCTTCTTCTCACCATTTGGGCTAGTCCTAAAAACTTGCTCATATTTAGTATTAGAGTGAGTAACCTTATTTAGTACTACAGAAGATTAGGCATTAGATCAGTGTATTTCCATTTCACCCCAGTCACTTTTTTTAACTTCCAAGGCCTTCTAGATAGCTTTAGAGGCATCACTACTAGAAAACCCCCCAATCCACACAGATGAGATTCACACAATCTGTGTGAGAAACACTGCAATGCACACAAATATCTGTGTGAAAACCATATTCACACAGACATCCGTGTGAAATATATTCTAAAAGTGGGGTCGGAAAATTTCACACGGATTTCTGTGTAAAAATTTATTTCCGCGTCAGAGAATACTATACATATGTCATAATTTCACACGAATTTTCATATAAATTAAAGTTAATACATGAAAATCCGTGTGAATTTTATTTCAAAATTAAGAGGAAAATAAATTAACTACACTCAAATTTAATAACCATATTTATATCTGGCACACTATTCATTGCAGACTTTTGGTTCCACATGAACATCCGTGTATAATAAAATAATTCTAATATTCACACACAGAAATCTGTATGAATCCTATTTTAAAATAGATAAATTAATTAATTAATTACATGATTATTATTATTATTATTTTTTTAAATAAGGGCCGGTGCGGTTGCCCTCAAGCCTTCATTAATGAAATCGTCGAATACAGGGGGAGGGACATTGAGCCTAAACCCCATATTACAATATGCACCTAGAGTACATCCTGAAAAGAAATCATGAGACGACTCTACTAAACAATCGTATTCGAAACCACACCAACTAGCAAAGAACGCGCTCCAGACGGTTCTATTTGCTTCCCAGCGGTGACACAACGGAAAGATAACTCGATCTGCAACTCTTATACAGCAAAGCATAATGTCCATTCTCACAGCTTTCCTATCATGTTGCCACTGGAATCTACATCCAGTGGCACAAAGTCTCACCCTGCCACTAGGAGGCAGCGACCATTTGACAAAGCAAGGAACTCGCCGCCTACCTAGAGCAGACAAGGTACTTTGAGTGCACCCACAGGCAAAAGGCCCGACATGCCCTACAAGACAAATGCAGGGACTTATTGCTCGCAAACTGCGCAAACCAACTAAACAACAAACAACAGTAAAAAACACACTGCAAATAACAAAAACAGTAAAAACAACAACAAACAAAAATAAGGAAAAGTCCAAGCAGCATGGCCCTGACACAAAGGCCCGGCCCAACCAGTGGCATGACCCAGACACAAAGGTCCAGCCCAGCCCCCGCACACCACAACCAACCAGCTCCGCCGTCCACTAAGCAAGCCTCCAGAACGCACCATCGACTCGTCGCCTTGCACTGGACCGCCGCCGTAGCGCATCCCAACGCCACAACACCGCCACACCATACAAAGCCGACCATCCCAAAACCCGGCCGACGTCAAAACCCAGGTCACAGGAATAATCAGACCCAGATCTCTGCAACGAGATCAAAGATCAAGCCACCGCCTGGAACCCAGACTCGACCGAGACACTCGAAGCCTCCGCCGCTACACCATGTCCGGCCTCACCTACGATCGGAGGAGAAGAGATCTAGATCGCTCCGCCCCGACTGAGATACATCCACTTTCATCCATTGCTGAGCCAGGTCTTCACCACAGCACCACCCTACAAGGACAGATTAAACATCCTCTCCCGGACCGGAACGCAGCGGCTGGGGCGCCGGCGGAGTTCGGCCGAGAGAGATAACTCGCTTTCTCTCTCTGCTCTTTTCGCAGCGCGTGAGGCGTGTTCTCGGGGTTTTTTACAAAGCTTGTTGTTTTTTTCCTATTAATTACATAATTATTATGAACGTATTTATTTTTGGCACACTATTCCTTGCAGACTTCTAGTTCCACACGGACATCCGTGTGGATTTCTTATCAATAACTTTCTCCGGCCGTATTTCCATTTTATCTTAATTCAAGTTTTTTTTTTTTTTCATCCATTAACCTTTCTCTCACCGATCTCTCTTCTATTTGATTGCTCTCCTTCTCAAAATTAGAGTTCAGGCTTGAAGAATAAAAGGTGGACCATAAATTCTTAATTAGTGTTGAAACTTTATCTTGATTATTGGAGGACTAAACCATATTGGTATTCTCTCTTTATATTTTTAATTATCAGGTTAAGGCTTCAGATGATTTTATGTTGTTTAAGTGTGTGAAGGCCGACTGGATCGCTAATCATGATCGGTTGCAGGATTGATGAGATGTTATAGCATGGACCAGAGTTTATTCGTCTCTTTATTCTCTCTCTCCATCTTTCTCTTTCTCATAGATCTCCCTCCGATTTCCTCTCGGCGACAAAAGCATATCTGAAATTGTTGAATATCTCAAATCCTCTTCTGGTAAGGCATGGTTTTCAATTGCCCACTTTCGTTTATTTTTTGTGAGTTTTTCTTGAAACCATTATTTATCGATTTCTTTGCACCATAAAGGAAAGTCTGGAACTTCCAGCACCATTGCCGTTGTACAGATTCGCGAACCCCTCCTTCTCTGGTCCCAGTCGCAGTCAAAGCATGATTTTGATTCCACAATTCAAAGCAGATCTTGCCAAGAAGGAGATGTTCTTAAATTCAACTTCTTACCTCAGCTTGTTCTTCATGAATCTTAGATCTGCAGGTAATTAAAGGCATCTCTGTGGATGTTGAACACATAGATTTGTGTTAATCTTATATTGATTTGCTAATCTTGCTGTTATTTTCTTGTAGGAAATGATATCATGCAAAGAAAGACTCAATTTTGACATATGCCATCAAGTTGGATCTCAGATATTGTTCCTTCAAGATCTGCAGAATCATCGTGAAGAACATGAAGAACAATTATGACTAAAATTTAAATTAAAAGGAGAAATTTAAAAACAAAAATCTAATTTGAATAATCTTAATCCATTTATTTTGATATATATAAAAATAAGGGATAATTGTTCAAGTAAACCCTAATTTGTGTTTGGCCCAAACTCTAGGTTTCTTGACCTAGTGGTAATAGGGTTAAATTAGAAGGATCTAGATTCCTATTCAATGTAAGATTACTTTCCTTGTATGATTGAGATTCTATGCATTGTAATCCTCTATATAAAGAGACCCCTATTATCAATGAGAATACACATCGATTTTCTCTCAATTTCTGATTCCCTAAAACACGTTATCACCACGAGACTCTAACCCTGATACCCTAATTTCGTAACCTTCAAAATCCTGCAACCACCGCCCCACATATCGAAGCCCTAATCCCAAGGAGCCCAAAACTGGTGGTGAAACCACCGGAACCGGTGAAACGACCGTCCCCTGCCTTCTGTGCCTGCCCTGAGCCTGCCCCCTGCGAGCCCTGCCGACAGCTGCAGTGTAGCTGCGAGATCTGCCGAAGCATCTGCGACACATGCCGAGAAGCTGCCGAGACCTGCCGAAAGCCCTGCATGCCCCTGCCGAGCACCTGCCGAAGCATCTGCGACACCTGCCGAGAAGCTGCCTAGACCTGCCAACAGCCCCTGCAAGCCTCATGCCGAGACCTGCCGAGACATGTGCCTGCCCCTGCCGACAGCCCCGCACACACCTGCCGACATCTGCCGAGCCCCTGAGCAGCAGCTGCCGACATCCTCCGCACAGCCCCTGCAGCAGCCCCCGCAAGCCTCTGCAGCTGCCCTACACCAACCTGCCTTGCTCCGGCCACCAGTTTCCAGCCACTTTTCCGGTGACCTTTTTCTGGCCATCTTCAACAACTTTTCCGGCATTTTTTTTCCAAGGTAAACTTTTCTAAAAGTTCCCGTTTTTTTTAAGTTTTTCAATTTCTTCTTCTTTTTCTCGGGGACTTCCAACATCCCTTCTTCTACCCTCCTTTCTTCTTCATAGGGGAGACCAATAGCCGAACTGTGGGGGTTCGTGCTCACTCCAAGCTTGGAGCTTGTAGAGTCCTCCAAACTTAGAGTTTGTTGAGAAGAAAACGATCAACCACATACATCGTTGTTTAAATCTAATCCAAAACCCCTCTTGGAATCGGATTTTCTTGGAAGCGACTACGCTCAGAAATTTTATAGCTTTTCGTGGTAGCCTTCTTCGCTCCGAAACTAACCCTACTTTCTTGTTGTTTTTTAGGATGAGTAACCTGAACAAGTTGAGCTTCGCTCCACTAGAGACAACAGGCGCAGGATACCATAAGTGGGTCCGTGATGTGCGCCAGCATCTTAAGGCTGATGGGATCTTCTGTACGATCCAAGAGCCAAGTCAGGACGTGCTTACTCCTCAACAAGCTGCTGCTTTTGAAGCAAATAGAGCTACGAGAGAGGCTAATGAAGCAAAAGCCATCATTCTCATGACAAGGCACATGAATGACGCGCTCCAAAATGAGTACTCCAATGAGGCAGACCCAAGAAAGCTATGGGTAGAACTCGAGCAGCGTTTTGGCAACGTCCGTGATTCCCTGCTTCCAGACTTAGAAGTGAGATGGTCTAGCCTCCGCTTCTGTGATTTCAAGTCTGTACTTGACTACAATTCGGAAGCCCTTCGTATCAAATCTTTGATGGAATTGTGTGGACAGAAAATCACTGATACGATGTTGATCGAGAAAACTCTCTCCACCTTCCCCGTCTCTGCATTGATGGTAGCCAAAAACTATCGGATTGATGTCAATGCTAGACGCATCACAAGATTTCATGAGCTAATTGGTGCCATGAACGTAGCTGAAAAGCACGACAACATACTTGTGAAGAACTATAACTCTAGACCCGTGGGAACCAAGTCAATTCCGGAGTCTAATTATAGTCGCGCCTCCAAGGGAGGACACAATGAGCGAAACCCTAAGAATAGGGATAATTTTGGACGTTCTAGTCCATATTCTCGCCCAAAAGAGGAAGGAAACCGCCAAGATAGGCGTGCACGGAACCGTGGAGGTAAACGTATGAAGAGGGAGAGAGGCCAAGCCTCCAGTTATGGTGGTAACGCCACAAAAGGCAATAACCATCCTCAAAACGCTCCCAGAGCTACTCGATCAAGGGGACCTGACCATAATGATGCTTGTCTCAGATGTGGATCAAGTGGACATTGGGCAAAGAAGTGTACTGCATCCCAGAACGTTGCAAACGCATACAAGACGTATCGTGAAGCAAGGGAGGCAAATTACATGGAACAAAAAGATCAAGATGGCGATCTCGATCTAAGGGTGGAAGACTACAAGGATCAAGACCCAGAAACTGGCGATTTTGATTAAGTCTTTTTATTTTCCAAGAGATGTAGGCAATTGCCATATTATTTTTGTAATAGATGCCAATAATATTAGTCTTTCTTCAAAGTAGGCGTACTCAATGTAAGTGTGATGTCCAGGAAGGTTTTGAGATCAGTGGTACTTAAGTGAGCTTTGCTCCACCGACATCTCTCTACTCACCTGGTCACATTTTCATTGGAATTACCGAAAGAAGTCAGACGACTATCATTGTTTTGCATTAGCTAGTTTATTGGATTAGATTTTATTTGGTTAAAGAAACGATGATGTAAATCCATTTGGCTTATTAATAAAAGTTGAGTACTTTTCTTTATGACTCCTTTTTAATTATGAGCTTTTCTTTTAGGAATGGATGAATTACAATGTCTCGCAGACAGTGCGACTACACACACCATTCTACGCCATAGGCAATTATTCTTAGAGATGTTGCCTACACATTCATCTGTGACTACGATGGCTGGGCCATCAGGTTTAGTTCAAGGACATGGAATGACCCAATTCCTTTTGCCCAATGGCACCTTGATTAAAGTCACTGAAGCTCTCTACGCTCCAAAGGAAACTCGAACCTTATTGAGCTTCAAAGATATAAGAGCCAACAGATTCCATGCGGAAACGCATACTGAGAACGGAAGAGAGTTCCTTTGCATTACCTCTAATGATTGCGGACGAAAGCGCATCTTAGAGAAGCTTATGTGTCAATCTAGTGGACTTTATGTCACTACAATTCGACCTATTGAATCCAATAATGTCATAAGAGAAGATCTCTTGGATTCAGACACATATTGGCTTTGGCATGACCGACTAGGACATCCCGGTCATGATATGATGCTCCGTATACTAAAGACTTCACACGGACATCCATTCTTCAGAGTGAGAAGAAGCAAGAATCAAAAATTGATTCCGGGACTCATCAAGACCGCCACAATTGCAGCATCTGGCGCTGCAGCCATCTTAGGGCGCCATAGGGCCGCCCAAGTCCCATGTGATGACGCCATAAATGGTGCCAACTATGAGCATGACGCCATAGTTGTTCCTCCCAATGGCCATGACGCCATCAACAGCAATTCCCACGGCTCCAACGCCATGATGGGAGATGTAGTCACACATTTTGCTTCTAATAACGCTACAGGCGCTCAGGCCCAACCAAAATCCTCATTGGTTGCTTCAAAGGCCCCTCGCTCTTTCTGCAAAGCCTGCTCATTTGGGAAATTAGGACCGAGACCGTCCTACGCAAAGGATCCCAAAATACTCATTCCGTTCTTACAAAGAATCCAAGGGGATATCTGTGGACCAATTCAACCATCATGCATGCGGACCTTTTAAATACTTTATGGTATTGGTTGATGCGTCGACACGCTGGTCACATGTCGCGCTGTTGTCCACTCGAAATGCTGCTTATGCTAAACTCCTCGCCCAGATTATCCGTCTACGGGCTCACTACCCTGACCATCCTATTAAGTCAATTCGACTTGATAATGCTGGAGAGTTTACATCGAAAACATTCGATGACTATTGCATGTCACTGGGGATTGATGTAGAGCATCCAGTTCCCCATGTTCATACCCAAAATGGTCTCGCAGAAGCCGCTATCAAACGACTACAGATGATAGCACGGACATTGGTGATGTGCACCAATCTCCCTGTTTCTGCTTGGGGATATGCAATATTGCATGCAACGACGCTAATTCGTCTACGACCCACTGCAACCCAATCTAACTCTGCGTTACAGTTAGTGACTGGGTACGAGCCAGATATCTCGCACTTGCGCATATTTGGGTGTGCCATTTATGTGCCTATTACGCCGCCACATCGTACTAAGATGGGTCCACAACGACGAATAGGCATTTATGTTGGATATGAATCTCCAACGATCGTCCGCTACCTTGAACCCTTGACAGGCGATCTCTTTACCGCTAGATTTTCGGATTGTCACTTTGATGAGACAGTCTTCCCATTGTTAGGGGGAGATAAGAACACAAATGTTCAACAGGAACGACAGGAATTGTCGTGGTCTGTCCCCACTATGTCTCATCTCGATCCCCGTACCGCACAGTCCGAACTTGAAGTGCGAAGAATAATCGAGCTCCAGAACGTAGCAGACACTCTGCCTGATGCATTTTCTGATGTTGCCAAAGTGACGAGATCACACATACCTGCTGCAAACGTGCCTGCAAGGATAGATGTCCCAAATACTGGACATCACGCCACTTCTGTGACACCAGGAGATGGCGCCATTGCCCAGCATGGCAATGATGTGGAATCTATGGCCATAGGTCCCGCAAGAAAGCGCGGTAGAATGATTGGTTCGAATGATACTCGCCCTAGAAAGAGAGCGAATGAGGCACAAACAAATCCTTTGATCATCGATACTCAAAATCCGTCCCATGAGAATGTTCCGGATTATGGTTATGTCCAAGAGACATCATTGGGGGACGCCTCAATGTCAGAACCTATCCCTGAGAACGTAGAGATCTCTGTAAATTACACTAGTGTACATGGGACGTGGGAAAGAAACTCCATCATCATTGATGATGTATTCGCGTATTCAGTGGCGTGTGAGATTATTGAGACCGATGACATCGAACCACGCTCCGTTGATGAATGCCAACGTAGAGCTGACTGGCCAAAATGGAAAGATGCGATCCAGGCAGAACTTGATTTTCTAACGAAAAGAAAGGTATTTGGAAATATTGTACCGATACCACCCAACACCAAGCTAGTTGGTCACAAATGGGTATTCGTTAGAAAGCGTAATGAGAAAAATGAGATTGTAAGGTACAAAGCTCGCCTTGTGGCGCAAGGTTTCTCACAACGCCCTGGAATCGACTACGAGGAGACCTATTCTCCCATAATGGACGTCATAACGTTCCGCTACCTTGTCAGTTTGGTAGTTTCCGAAAAACTGAACATGCAGCTTATGGATGTGGTTACAGCGTATCTATATGGGGATCTAGATACGGAAATATACATGAAAATTCCAGACGGAATTCAGTTACCCAAATCAAGTGGCTCTAAACCACGGAGCGCGTTTGCGATTAGATTGAAACGCTCACTATATGGATTAAAACAATTCGGACGGATGTGGAATAACCATCTAAGTGACTACTTGATTGGGAAGAGATATGTCAACAATGAACTATGCCCATGTGTGTTCATAAAAAGGACAAGTTCCGGATTTGCAATAGTAGCGGTTTATGTCGATGACATGAACATAATTGGCACCCTTAAAGAGTTAAGGGAAACCGCTGAACACTTGAAATCCGAGTTTGATTTGAAAGATCTTGGGAAAACACGGTTTTGCCTCGGTTTGGAACTTGAGCACCGTAGAGAGGGTATCCTGATTCATCAATCAGCTTATACCCAAAAGATGCTTAGGCGCTTCAACACTAACAAGATTAAGCCTTCAAGCACCCCAATGGTCGTCCGTAGTCTTGATCCAAAAAAGGATCCATTTCGTCCAAAAGATGACGACGAAGAAGTGCTAGAGGTAGAAGTGCCCTACCTAAGTGCAATAGGCGCATTATTGTACTTAGCACAATGCACAAGACCAGATATCTCATTCGCAGTGAACTTGCTAGCTAGATATAGCTCTGCGCCAACACGACACCATTGGACTGGTGTTAAAGATATCTTTCGATACCTAAGTGGTACGACCGATATGGGCTTGTTCTAGCCCTACAGAGAGAAGATGGATTCGGACCCATCAAATGTAAGGGACGCCACACATGGTGGACCACGTTCCCTCTCCCCATCCCAAAACGATATAAGTGTTTTGGAAGGTTTTGCTGGTGCTGGGTACCTCTCTGACCCACACAAAGGTCGCTCCCAAACTGGTTATGTTTTCACCATGGGAAAGACCGCGATATCTTGGAGGTCTACGAAGCAGACCTTAGTCGCTACCTCCTCGAATCATGCAGAGATTATTGCTCTTCACGAAGCAGTTCGTGAATGTATATGGCTTCGATCCATAGTTACGCATGTTCGAAGCAATTGTGGTTTGAAGTCTACCACAGATGAGCCAACAAGCATTTATGAGGATAATGCTGCTTGCATTGAACAAATGAAGCAAGGCTACATCAAAGGCGACAACACCAAGCACATATCGCCTAAATTCTTCTACAATCAACAACAACAGAAGCTCCTCAAGATCAAAGTGAACCAGGTTCGATCTGAGGACAATGTGGCAGACTTGTTTACTAAGTCATTGCCCAAATCCACGTTCGAGAAACATGTGGCAAGGATTGGCTTGCGGAAAGTATCTGAACTCCCATGATCATAGTCATCAGGGGGAGGCGCAGACATCAGGGGGAGATGTCAACATGTTCGTCTCGAAGCGTGAAGGGTGTGTTGTGCTCTTTTTCCCCTTCGACCGAGGTTATTTTTGTCCCACTGGGTTTTTGTTACTCGGCAAGGTTTTTAACGAGGCAACGAGAGAAGCACCGCGTTTGGGCAACACAAGGGGGAGTGTTCAAGTAAACCCTAATTTGTGTTTGGCCCAAACTCTAGGTTTCTTGACCTAGTGGTAATAGGGTTAAATTAGAAGGATCTACATTCCTATTCAATGTAAGATTACTTTCCTTGTATGATTGAGATTCTATGCATTGTAATCCTCTATATAAAGAGGCCCCTATTATCAATGAGAATACACAGCGATTTTCTCTCAATTTCTGATTCCCTAAAACAATAATGACCATTTACACAATTTTGGAGTTAATTAACCCCACTTACCCAAATACTGTAAGAGATTGCCCACCTACACAATATTTTATATATATTTTGTCCAATATTTTATATATATTTTGCCCACTTACCCAATTAAGTATTTTTTTTTGTTACTTTTTATTTATTTTTAAGACAATTTTGCCCTCATCTTCTTTGTCACTTAGAGAGAAAAGTCATCGAAAACCTCGCCGGACTCCAGTGATGGGTGGCCGGCCTTAGACTCCGGTGACCAGAATCCTGTAACCGGTGACCGAAATCCTGCAATCGGTCACCGGAATCCAGCAACCAGTCACCGGATTCCGGCGTCTGATTTTATTGCCTATTAGAGGTGGCAAACGGGCCGCTAAGCACGAGCACGGCACGGGCCCGACACGCTTAAAAGAGGCCCGGCACGGCCCAAGCCCGTTAGTGGCCCGGCACGACCCGAGCACGTTAGAATAACGGGCCGGGTTGGGCCTAGGAATATTGGCCCATTGGCCCGGCCCGAGCTCGTAATGGGCCCGGCACGGCCCGAGCACAACATATTGTGGGCCAGCCCGTTACAAACACAAAATTTCATTTTGTTTTTAAAACTATTTAAAAACCACAATGATGAGATTTGAATATTAGACCTATTTATTTAAAATCTCATGACAATTCTACCAATGCTATTTCTTTATATTGTCAAAATAGTGAAATAAAACATTATATCCTTATTTTGACATAAAGTATTTTTTCTAATCTCATAATAATACAACTATAGAATGAAGTAAAGAATAATATGATACTAAATCTTCATTATATTAATAAAGATTAATCTCACAATAATATACTACAAGCAATATATTTTGAGTTTTTTTTTTCTTTCTTTCTTTCTTGTAGTGGAATATAAAAGATATTAGAAAACTAATCTTAAAAAAGCTAAGATTAAGAAAAATATTGTAGAACTTAATTTATTTTAATTTTCTAAATAGTTAAATTAAATTAAATTTTATTTATTCAAATTAAAATTTTTAAATCATGTTTTATAGTGGGTAAGCACGAGCACGGCCCGTTTATTGACCTGACACGAGCACGGCCCTGTACGATATTGGCTCGGGCCATGAGCCAGACCGGGCTTAATATTTAAGTAAATGAGTCGGCACGAGCCCGGCACGATAATAAATGAGCCGGCCCAAACACGGCACGAAGCACGACTAGGCCCGCTTAAAATGGGTCGGGTCGGGCCGGGCCGGCCCGTTTGCCACCTCTATTGCCTATAATAATACCCAGTAATCATATTATTGCCCCTAGTAATCATATTATTGACCCCCAATAATCGTATTATTGCCCCCCAATAATCGTATTATTGCCCCCCAATAATCGTGTTAATGCCCCCCAATAATACGATTATTGCCCGAATAATCGTATTATTGCCCCCCAGTAATCGTATAATTGTCAACACATATACAACACTATACATCATTTTTACATATTTTCACATACTTTTGGATACCACCACAAAAGAAGTAAAATGTTAGAGCTGAATTGTAGTCAGATGCCAACACATATACAACAATATATTAGTCGATCCGATGTCAACACATTAAAAAGTTCATCAAAACAAACAATGAAAAAAAAATTGATTTGGGCACCCTACTCTCTTCTTTCCGGTCGTCTTCTCTCTTCTTTCCAGTTGCAGATCCGGAACTTGGTGCGACAACACGAGGACCTGCAGCGTCGTCGCGAGCTCACCGGAGCCTCTGTCGTGGAGTGATCGGGGGTCGGAGACGTCGGGTTCGAACGTTGGTTCGTCTTCCGAGATCAGATCGCTGGTGCTTCGAAGCTTCGCCTCGCTCAGCCCAGACGAACGACGACCTGCAGTGCCTTCGCGAGCTCACCGGAGCTTCCGTCGTGGAGTGAGCCGGGGTCGGAGACGTCGGGTTCTAACGTTGGTTCGTCTTCCTAGATCAGGTTGCCGGTGCTACGGAGCTTCGCCCAGCTCAGCCCAGACGAATGATGACCTGCAGCGCCGTCGCGAGCTCACCGAAGCCTCTGTTGTGGAGTGGGCTGGGGTCGGAGACGTTGAGTTCGAAATCCGTCTCGGGGGTAGGGGGAGAGAGAGAGCGAGAGAGGTGTGCATCTTGACTGGAGGTGTGCATCCGATCCATAAGTCCAGATCCGTAGACATGGTGAGAGAGAGAGAGAGAGTCTGAGACGAGTTGAGAGAAAGAGAGAGAGAGAAATCGGTGAGGGGGGAGAAGAGAGAGAATAGAAGAGGGGAGGGGGGAGAGAGAGATATGAGTGTAATTTATTAATTAAAATGAGGACAATTCTGTCAATAAATGTTAGATTGGGTAAATGGGAGTAAAAAACTCTTAGTGGAGTATGTGAGCAATTTTTAGGCCAAAATTATGTAAATGGTTATTATCCCTAAAAATAATTAGTGGATGGGATAGGAGAACAGTAGCTCAACTGCTAGTGGGACCCATCAAATGCATTCACACAGATAGCTAATTCTGTATGCAAGTAGCATTAGCAACGCCAGTAATACGTACAGATTTTTAATCTGTAGTTGTACCGTGTGTATTGACGTCTTCACACGGATTTTCATGTAAAATATTATAATTTCACGAGAATCCGTGTGTGATGGGTACTTTTTTTAGTAGTGACCAATATTATTAGGACATGAAGGCTGGTAATCATGTTCATCATCACACCCCATTTTGAAGTCACACTCGTCAACCACCTTTGCCTTCACAATCCTCCCATTAGCATGGATGGTAATGTAGTGCAAACACCTCTTGCTGTTGTTGAATCACCCTGTTGACAATGCCACCACAGGGGTGCTATCCGAATGGTATCTACCATCACATTCAGATGGTCCGCCACCAACACCACCTTTCTGAAAGCTGTTGAGTGTCAAGGTTGTAAACTTAGACACATGTGGTGAGCACTTGTAAGTGGGGTAAAGCTTGCCTTTTTTGCAGCATTCGGACATATTCTTCTTTGTTTCATTTCTTTAGAGGTGGCTTTCTTCCCCTTATTGTTCCGCTAGGCTTGCATGTTTGAGCTTGAATGCTCAGCCAGTTCGTAACAAGAACGATAAAGATTAAGAGAAAGGTCCCATGCCAGAAGAACAAATCTGGATCTTCATCTTCCTCTTTAATTAATGCTCTGGCTTCATTTGTGTTGGTTTGAAGAAGTTGAATCCTAAGTTAGCTATATATGGTGAGACCACATGAACACTGACGGACGTAGGTAAGGCCCAATGAGGGCAACTGCACCCAGTGGATCTTTTATTTATGTTATATAAGCTTCACAGCCTTTGCATTTCGATACTGATTTAGAGTTCCAGTCATATCGATCATTGCCTCCACTCTACAGCAATAGTGAAGACCTCTGTATACAAAAGCCTGTAGGCTCAATTAAAAGATATGCTTTATGGCTCATATATATTAAACAAAGAAATAGAATATTTCTTGCTCCATAGAAACAAAGAAATAGAATATTTCTTGCTCCATAGATAATAATTACCTAATCTTTGAAGATTAATTTTCTTCTTTTTCATCACAGTTTGCAGGTTAATTGATTGGCTATATCAAAGATGATTTGATTCATAATTTTTATTTTTTGCTTGAAAATTTTATTTATTTTGCTTTATGGGTGTATGAATATTGGTTTATGGAAAAAAAAAAGTATTCATACGAAATGTTATTGATATATGCATACTAAAATATTGACATTCATAGAAGTTCCGTTATGTATTGAAAATGTGGCATACCGGCTACAGTTTTGTGAAACAAAGTCAAACATTCAAATCCAAAAATTCTTAGTGACTGTACTTGTAGTGGTTCAATGTGTATTTTGTGTACCAGTATCAGTATGCTATATCTATGTAAACCTAAGAATTTTATATACATTTATGTTCTTTGTTTTGTGAAGATGTAGATTCTATTTGTGAAAATCAAGAGCAAAGAGGAAAAACAAAATATTTCTATCAAACCTTGTGTTGTCTCTTACTCAAGCCCTCACTCTGTTTCTCTTGCTCTTTGAGCCGTCACTCTGTTTCCTGAAGGTACAACAAGCAAAAGAATTTACACCATGACCATTTTGGTTTTCTTCAAATTGATTAAAAATATAGGAACCAAGATTGAAAACAAGGTAAAAGGAATCAAAACTCACCAGCATTCAGATTCTGAATGGGCATATTTCTTGGAGCATTTTCCCTTATGTTTCTGGGTTCAGAAATGCCAAATTACCATTTGAGCTAAATTTGAAAGAGAAACAAATTGAAATATGAACTAGAGGACCAGATAAACAAATTCTAACCAAAAATGCATGCCGCACAACCCCCACACGAAGGCAATCCGCGAAGATACAACTGAATCTAGACCGCGACCATACGACCGTGAAAGACCAAAGCAATCCCGGCCAGTGGCGGATCTAGAATTCGAAAATAGGGAGGGCTACATATTTATGTGTCCCTTCGCCCAAAATTTTTTTTTAGTACAATTATGCACAGGTGTGCTAATGCAAGAGTGGAGAGATGAGAACCTCAAAGTTCAAGTGTTCAAAATTGAATTTAGTCAGTAATTTAGGTCTTTTTGTGAAGAAGAAGAACAAGAAGAATGAGAATTTATGATGGACAGAGAGAATGGAAGAGCCAGAGAGGAGTTTGACTTTGATTATTTGAGAGTTCGGGCGGGCTTCATTAAATAAACAAAAAATATACATTATATATATAGGTTTTTTTTCCAACCCAAAAGTTAGTTCTGAATATAAAGCCATGGATAGGACGAAATAGCTAGCAAATTAATAAACTCAAGCCCAATCTGAAAAGTTGACTCTATAAACTTGAACTGATTACTCGACATTCGAATGAGGCCAAGCTCCTGGCCGAGATGCTGAGATAGCACAACAATTGATAAAATGATAAGTATTAAAATCAATTAAACCCACAACAATTGCATAGCAGAAAGAAGACCCACTGGTCGACCTTGATAAGAACTTATATCAATTAAACCCACTTAACCACATCAATTAAACATTTAAACCCACATCGATTAAACATCAATTAAAGTATACATCTAATTTTTTTTTAAGCCTAAAAATCTCGGACGGGCTCCAACCAGCCCAAGCCACTACCTACATCCGCCCCTGATCCCGACCAATTCCCACCTCCACTGCGCAACTCCTAGAGTGCCTAGCCGCTCCTGCTCCACCATCTCACGAACCACAACCAACAGGCCTGAGACACTCCAGATTGGAAGCGATCCAGCTATCGTACCAAGGTGTTGAGGAGCTTATTCTCCCCAATCGCTCACCTCCTAAACCCGGAAGGGATGGAAGATCAATGCTGAGGCAAAGAAGGCCCTTCCGACGATGACATAGTGGTGATGCGCCACCAGACGGAACAGAAAATCCTTAATCGGCTGTTCCTCTGGAGAGAGAACCTAGAGACCAGCCCTTAATTTTTTTAGATACAAATTATTATCTTAATTCTCAAGTAGTCAGGCGATTATCATTATGCCTCCATCTAGGAAACCAATCTTAATTATTGTTCCTTATAAATTTTGGTACCTTAAAAAGGGTCTTTGACCAAAAGCCCCAAAATGAGCCAAAATTATCATACTTACATCAACAACATATTTTGATTTCCACTAACCCAATTTAAAGAGAAATGAAAACTTTGCCCTTCACCTAATTAAAAAACTACATGATGCCACTCTCTCGTCTCTCCTCCCTCAGATCCAGTCTCTCTCTCTCGCTCCCTCCTCGTTGGAATAGGACAGACGACGTCACTGGCCAGTTTGCCTCCGTCATCGTCTCCGTCGCTTATCTCCAACCTGATCCGTTTGGAAATTGGTTTTACGGCCTCGAAGATCCGTCCCTAAACGTCGGAGCTCCGTTTGCGTTCGCTCTCCACCAAGCTCAGATCCACCATACTCGCTCTTTGAGGTTACTCAGACACGACGACTCACTCGGCGCCAACCGAGTCAGTAGCTATAGCAGTACGAACTCCGTCTCGGGCGACCTTTGCTTTGGGTCAATGAAAATTTCGGCCTCTTACATATTTCATTCTTCATTTCTGTTTTGTTTTATTTTTGAATTTGTTTGTCTGGATGCTGAAGATGATTGCGAATTTGCAAGAAATCATTGATGGGTTTTTCATGGGATGATGGGGTCTGGGAATTGGAGACGGAAAATTAGCTCATCTTTGTTATGTTTGGTTTTGAGACAATTTTTGTGTGTTTCAGGAAAGGTACAGTACATGTATTTGATTTTTTTTTTTTTTTTTTGATATGTTGCTCTAAGTTCAAATGGATGCTATAGGTGCCAAAACAGAAAAAGTTTAATTAGTTTTATAAAATTACACAGCAAGTTGGAAACCAATTTACTAATGAAGATAGTGTAAACTTTTACCGGCTTTTATTGAGGGTCTATTGGGGGGGGGGGGGGGGGCAATATAGGTTTATTAAATGGTTTATTGAGGGGCAATAGACGTTTTGAATTAATGTAATATCATTGTTTTTTTTTATTTAATCAAAGTTTTATTTGTCTAATTTCAAGAAGATTAGTTCTCATTCCGGTGACCAAAAGTTCTATTGGGGAGCAATAGACGTCTATTGGGGGGCACTAGACGTCTATTGGGGGGCACCAGACGTCTATTAGGGGGAAATAGAGACGTCTATTGGGGGCAATACATGGCTGATAGTCGTCTATTGGGGGACAATAGACGTCTATTAGGGAGCAATAGAAGTCTATTGGGGGCAATAGACCTCTATTAGGAGGCAATAGTTGTCTATTGGGGGCAAAAAAAACCTTTCTGGTGAGATTTTAAGCAAATTCCGGTGGGCGGAGGCCTGTGACCGGATTCCGACGCGAAAGTTGGCCGGATTCGGGCGAAAGTTGGCCAGATATATTCCAGCGAAAGTTGGCCGGTGACGGGGCTCCAGAGAAGTCTTCTATGGTTTCTCTCTCTTCCATTCTCTCTCTCTTTCTCTCTTTCTCTAAGTAATAAAGGGTGAGGGTAAAATAGTATTAAAAAATTTAAAAAAAAAAAAAAAAATCTTAATGGGGTATTAGGGAAGACCTCCTTAGAGTGTTTTGGGTTAGAGAGAATTAAAAAAACTTAATGGGGCAAGTGGGAAAAACAATCTCTAAAAATAGGGTAAATGGACAAAAACTCTTTTAAAAATATCATAACGATATTTGAGGTTCTGACCCCGATCAAACATTAGTATCTGGAGTCGTTAACTCCGTAACGACGTCTAAAATGGCATATAGTGAAGGGTATTTTCATCCTTCATGTCCCTCCATTACATCTGTGTTCTTCGTCCCCTTGCATCTGTGTTCTTCATTTCTGGACAGCAATTTGAAGCTTGCGTTTGAAATTACATTAATTAATATGCAGCCTCCCTCATTGCATGTTTGTTTTGATGGCAATTGTCTTGTTTTCTTTTTCTTTTTACGATTTTTTATCTCTCTTCCATGCGCAGAGAAGCAACTGGAGGTTCTTTTTTCTCCATTTTTGTAATTTTCAAGTTTCTATTCATGGAATTAGAAACCAAATTGATGCAAATCCTTCTAGGTCTTTTATACTCTTTGCATCACGAATCCATTGAGGTATGTTTGAATATTATGGTCTAATCTTTTGAGAATTCCCAAAATTTGGAGTTTCTAGAGTTCTTGATGAACTTTCAAATTCGGGTAACGCATTGATTCGACCGAACATTAGGTATTGCTCATTATTTGCATTGCATGTTTGTTTTGATGGCAATTTTCTTCCAGCGTTTTAATGTAGTTTAGTGTGTACATGTTCATTTGTGCCTTCAGGTTCATCCAAAAGAAATTCCAACTCCCAAGAACTCGGGTTTACCGCTTAATGTGTATATGCTTTATAATCTGGAAGGGTTGGGTATGCCATTTGTGATAATGAAGTGCATGATTACTAATGGGTATGATTTGGATGTGAAGATTTGTTGTTTGGTACTGTCATCATTGTTTGAACAAAAGGGTTTATAAGTTGGTTTGGACATGTTGGATTAAAGATGTTTACTTCATGAAAGAAATCAACATGAAGGAATTTGCAGGTTGGATAAACATCTTCAAGCTTCAAATCTGGTCACTTTTATATTTGGACCTGGATGCTCATGTTGATTGGCATTGAAGACCATGGCATATTACGGATTCAATTTTAGACTCTCTCAGTTTTTAACCATACCACACTGGATACCCACATGATTTAAGTACCTCAAATCCTTTGAACTATGTATTCTGCTCCAATGCAGCAAAGGAAGAGAAGAATAGCATGAAGAAAGAAAAAAAATGCTTAGAATAAAAAAAAATGAATTAAGACATGAAATGATGAAAATATCCTTCAATATATGCCAACTGTTGGTCGTCGTTATGAAGTTAACGGCTCCAGGTACCAGTGTTGGATCAGGGTCAGAACCTCAGGTACCGTTATGATATTTTTAAAACGTGAGATACCAAAATTTATTAGGAGTAATAGTTCAGGTACCGTTTCGACCAATTTCCCTATAAATAATAAAATAAAAGATGAGATTCATGAGAAGATTCAAATTCGTGCATGCCTGACCTAGTGCTCTGCTAGGGTTTTGAGAGAGTCTCTTTTTTAGGTGTTGCTTTCTCTTGAACCTTCTCCGTTGATTTGATTTATCAATGGTGTCCGTGGTAGGCTTAGGCTTGTTTATCCTCTGTGTGTGTAGAGCTATTAGTGTTGGAGCCGGTGTGGTCTATTCGGTTTCAAAAAGGAGCACGACCGATTTGGTGGCTATGGGTGAGGGAAGTGGTTTTGGGTTTCCATACAAGTCAATTGATTTGGAGAGGCTTTTGGATCCGTTTTGGAATTTTACCGAATCAGATTCCTCGAGCGATGGTTTGCAGGCAGCACTGGAGTCCCCTTCTTGTAACTGTGTTGGGTGATAGCGAGTTAGTTGGTTGCAATGGTGGTTATGGTGTTCAAGCTTCCAAATCGAAGTGGTGGCCTCGTGACAACGATGAGGAGCATGGATGCAAAATCGGCGATGGTTTGTGGAAGGACTGGTGGTGCGGCTCGTATTGTCGACGTCGCTATGGGTAGTGCGCGTCAGCGATCTGAGGATCTTAGGGTAGGTCTTCTTCCCACCGATGATGGTGGCATTAAGCATGGATTTAATTCCTTTGGGTCAAGATTGCAGGCAAGTAGCCTTGGTTTTGGTGCGGTGTCTGGTAGTGATGACGGCAGTGGTGTGGCTGTAGTAGATAAAGATGGAAATGGCAACATTGGCGGCGGAGATGGACGTGGAGGTGGTGGTTGGTGAGGCAGCAGCGCTGTTTCTTCCTCTCCTCCACCCCAAGTCTTGATGCTCTGGGCCACTTGTGCCTTGAACTGTTTTGTGGGCTTTTTTCTTGGGCTCATTGAACTAGGGAGTTGGAATACCGACCACTTTGTTGTGGGGTAGGATGGAATGGGTCTTTATGGCCCATAGTACTTTTTAAATTTTGTTGAGCTTGCAAAACCAGAGCCTTAGTTGAAACTATTTTATGTCCGCTTTGAGGCTTCTAGGTTTTTATTAGAATAATGTTGCGTGGACTTTTTAAAATGTGAGTATACTGGGTATGCTGGGTTCTTATTCTTATCTATGATAGAATATTATGATGCTCTCATAAACAATTCTTTCTATCGACCCCATAAGAGTGTTTCATTTTTGTATTACTTGCTGAACGTAATGAATGGATTGACCTCTTTCGATAAAAAATAAAAAAATAAAAAAATTGTGCATGCTTGTTAGGATTCAGTTCCAGTATGAGAATAATATGTCACATATCTGTATCTTTTTCCTGATCAAATATTTGGGGTTGGAATTCTCTTGTACTTTAAAGGGGTTATTATTAAAAAGGGGTTGTGCCCGTTTG